>NC_091358.1:18720615-18972085 GCF_038502225.1 Cherax quadricarinatus | reverse complement strand
GATGTTCTTGATCCAAGGATATGGAGCAGAGTTTGAGAGGCTTACATTGTTAGTGTTGGGTGGGTGAGGGAAGGGAGATGGAGGGGGTGATAAAGTTAATGGGTGGATGAGGGGAGGGATCTTGATCCAAAGTGCTGCATCATTGGGGTGAAAGATGAGTGTTCTTGATCTAAGGAAATGGAGCTAAGTTGTTGGCGAGTCAGGAGCTGGAATATCTCTCCTACTGATCCAGGGGATGAAACATGGATATTATTGGTCCAGGAGCTGGAAAACGGGTGTTCTTGGTCCAGGAGCTGGAATATGGGTATTCATAGTCCAGGGGCTGGAACATGGGTATTCTTGGTCCAGGAGCTGGAATATGGATATTCATGGTCCATTAGCTGGAACATGAGTACCCTTGGTCCAGGAGCTGGAACATGGGAACTCTTGGTCCACGAGCTGGAACATGGGTATTCTTGGTACAGGAGATAGAATATGGGTATTCTTGGTACAGGAGATGGAATATGAGTATTCTTGGTACAGGAGATGGAATATGGGTATTCTTGATACAGGAGATGGAATATGGGTATTCTTGATATAGGAGGTGGAACATCGGTCCTCTTGGTCCAGGAGCTGTGTGGAGAAATTTTCTCCAGAAAGGGGAGGTATCAGCCCTTTTCAGCCCTTTCAGCCCCCTTTCAGCCCCCTTTCAGCCCCGTGATAGACTCAGCCCTCCAAAGGGGCCGATAGCGTCTAGCTTCCTGGTCAACACTAAAATAATTCTACATGCCTGTACTCTGCAAAGCCTCTTGGTCACTTATGCAATGGAAGTAGTGTTCGTGTTTACGAGTGACAGACAGTTGAGGAGAATGACTCTGCCGTAGCAGGTAAAGTACAGAAAATTCCTGCATCACTTTATACACCTGTGGGACAATCATGAACTCTCACTGACGGAGAAAAATCAAGAAATCAAGCATTTGTGATGCAAACTGTTGCAGTGTTAAGTAAGTGAAATTATGCTGAGATCGGCGGCTGGGGGCAGCACCAAAGAGAGGAATGGGCGCCGTGGGGCAGATTGCAACCAACTACGGACCGAGGAGCGTGAATCGTGCTTGCATTGTTGACCTAAACAAAGGAGCTAACAGTGCGCCCTCAGCCACACTGACAATCTCCATCTTAACAATATAAATATTAAAAAGAAATGTGGGCAGCTTCTTAGACATTATTGTGAGATGAATAAATGGACAAGTATTGAAGAACGGAGTGACAGTACGAGTGCTACGAGACATTCTTAGACACTATTCTTCAATCAAGACAACGATCCGGGTAAACATACAGGTCCGATACAGATACCCAGGTAGGTCTAGTTAGTAATAATACTAGTTAGGTCAGCTGCGCAGCAGATAGCTAGTTTATTATTTCTCTAGATTTACCACCATACACCCGATGGCAAGCGAGCCATCGATCCCAAACAGATAATTAATATCAGCAATCAGTTTCTGAAATATACTGAAATAACACCCCCCTAGGGGTAATTATAGTTATACTTGTCCCCCACAGCTCCGTGGTTGTGGCCCCTCAAGGAAGGTTCCTTGATGTTGGTGAGGGACTCTTGATTTAGGGAATTGGATCTATGCTCCAGTTCCCCAAATTAAGCCTGAATGCCTTCCACATCCCCCCCAGGCGCTGTATAATCCTCCGGGTTTAGCGCTTCCCCCTTGATTGTAATAATAATAATCCGTGGTTGTGGAGCAACTGTCTCACGACGGAGGTACCTACTGGCAGAAGCTGCGGTAGGTAGAGACAGCGACAAAGCTGTTAATACCTAGTTTATATTTTATTCTACAAGTTAATTTTAATCATAGTTTTGGTAAGATAAATTTTACCAAAAGCTGGAATATGGGTATTCATGATCCAGGAGCTGGAACAGGGGTACTCTGGTACCAGGAGCTAGAACATGGGTACTCAGGGTCCAGGAGCTGAAGCAAGAGCATAAAAGTTCACTAGTCTAGGATAATATTTCAGTCCCTGCTCTGCTGGTTCCCCACTCTGTTTATTCCTCACTCTGCCAGTTCCCCCATTGCCGGGTCCCCATTCTGCTGGTTCCCCATTCTGCCGGTATCCCATTCTGCCGGTATCCCATTCTGCCGGGTCCTCACTCTGCTGGTTCCCAGGTCAGGAAAATGTCCTCTTAATAACGCGGCAGTAGGAAGGGTAGCAGCAAGGGAGACACTAGTAAGGGTAGCAGCAAGGGAGACACTAGTAAGGGTAGCAGCAAGGGAGACAGTAGGAGGGGTAGAAGCAAGGGGAGACAGGAGTGGTAGCAGCAAGGGAGACAGGAGGAATAGCAGCAAGGGAGACAGTAGGAGGGGTAGCAGCAAGGGAGACAGTAGGAGGGGTAGCAACAAGGGAGACAGTAGGAGGGGTAGCAACAAGGGAGACAGTAGGAGGGGTAGCAGCAAGGGAGGCGATAGGAGGGGTAGCAAGGGAGACAGGAGGGGGTAGCAGCAAGGGAAACAGGAGGAATAGCAGCATGGGAGACAGAAGGGATAGCAGCAAGGGAGACAGTAGTAGTAGCAGCAACAAGGGAGAAAGTAGGAGAGGTAGCAACAAGGAAGACAGTAGGAGAGGTAGCAACAAGGGAGACAGTAGGAGGGGTAGCAACAAGGGAGACAGTAGGAGGGGTAGCAACAAGGGAGACAGTAGGAGGGGTAGCAGCAAGGGAGACAGTAGGAGGGGTAACAACAAGGGAGAAAGTAGGAAGGGTAGCAGCAAGCGAGACAGTAGGATGGGTAGCAGCAAGGGAGACAGTAGGAAGGGTAGCAGCAAGGGAGACAGTAGGAAGGGTAGCAGCAAGGGAGACAGTAGGAACGGTAGCAGCAAGGGAGACAGCAGGAGGGGTAGCAGCAAGGGAGACAGTAAGAGGGGTAGCAGCAAGAGACACAGTAGGAAGGGTAGCAGCAAGGGAAACAGTAGGAAGGGTAGCAGCAAGGGAGGCAGTAGGATGGGTAGCAGCAAGGGAGACAGTAGGAGGGGTAGCAGCAAGGGACACAGTATGAAGGGTAGCAGCAAGGGAGACAGTAGGACTGGTAGCAGGGAGACAGTAGGAATGGCAGCAGCAAGATAGGCAGGAGGGGCAACAGCAAGGGAGACAGTAGGAGGGGTAGCAGCAAGGGAGACAGTAGGAAGGGTAGCAGTAAGGTAGGCAGTAGGAGGGGTAGCAGCACGGAGACAGTAGGAAGGCTAGCAGCAAGGGAGACAGTAGGAAGGCTAGCAGCAAGGGAGACAGTATGAGGGGTAGCAGCAAGGGAGACAGTATGAGGGGTAGCAGCAAGGGAGACAGTAGGAGGGGTAGCAGCAAGGGAGACAGTAGGAAGTGTAGCAGGGAGACAGTAGGAGGGGTAGCAGCAAGGGAGACAGTAGGAAGTGTAGCAGGGAGACAGTAGGAGGGGTAGCAGCAAGGGAGACAGGAGGGGTAGCAGCAAGGGAGACAGGAAGGGTAGCAGCAAGGGAGACAGTAGGAGGGGTAGCAGCAAGGGAGACAGGAGGGGTAGCAGCAAGGGAGACAGGAAGGGTAGCAGCAAGGGAGACAGTAGGAGGGGTAGCAGCAAGGGAGACAGTAGGAGGGGTAGCAGCAAGGGAGACAGTAAGAAGGGTAGCAGCAAGGGAGACAGTAGGAGGGGTAGCAGCAAGGGAGACAGTAGGAAGTGTAGCAGGGAGACAGTAGGAGGGGTAGCAGCAAGGGAGACAGTAGGAAGTGTAGCAGGGAGACAGTAGGAGGGGTAGCAGCAAGGGAGACAGGAGGGGTAGCAGCAAGGGAGACAGTAGGAGGGGTAGCAGCAAGGGAGACAGTAGGAAGGGTAGCAGCAAGGGAGACAGTAGGAGGGGTAGCAGCAAGGGAGACAGTAGGAAGGGTAGCAGCAAAAGAGACAGTAGGAGGGGTAGCAGCAAGGGAGACAATAGGAAGGGTAACAACAAGGGAGGCAGTAGGAGGGGTAGCAGCAAGGGAGACAGTAGGAAGGTTAGCAGCAAAGGAGGCAGTAGGAGGGGTAGCAGCAAGGAGACAGTAGGAAGGCTAGCAGCAAGGGAGACAGTAGGAGGGGTAGCAGCAAGGGAGATAGGAGGAGGGGCAGCATCAAGGGAGACCGTAGGGGTAGAAGCAAGGGAGACCGTAGGAGGGGTGGCAGCAAGGGAGACAGTAGGAGGGGGTAGCAGCAAGGGAGACAGTAGGAAATGTAGCAGCAACGGAGACAGTAGGAAGGGTAGCAGCAAGGGAGACAGTAGGAAGTGTAGCAGCAAGGGAGACAGTAGGAAGGGTAGCAGCAAGGGAGACAGTAGGAAGGGTAGCAGCAAGGGAGACAGTAGGAAGGGTAGCAGCAAGGGAGACAGTAGGAAGGGTAGCAGCAAGGGAGACAGTAGGAAGGGTAGCAGCAAGGGAGACAGCAGGAAGGGTAGCAGCAAGGGAAACAGTAGGAAGGGTAGCAGCAAGGCAGACAGTAGGAAGGGTAGCAGCAAGGGAGACAGCAGGAAGGGTAGCAGCAAGGGAGACAGTAGGAAGGGTAGCAGCAAGGCAGACAGTAGGAAGGGTAGCAGCAAGGCAGACAGTAGGAAGGGTAGCAGCAAGGCAGACAGTAGGAAGGGTAGCAGCAAGGGAGACAGTAGGAAGGGTAGCAGCATGGGAGGCTCACAGAAGGATGCAGGACTTTTTGCTTAGCAAATCACTAGCAGATCTTTTTGTTAGTGATGCCAACCAGTTAATTTAAGGGAAAATTCGATAACCACTCATATATATATATATTTTAACAACTTGTTTCAGTGATCTGATTCCTGCTTACATGGATGTGGCTAAAATTATTCAAATATAATTTTTATTTTATAAGTATTTATCTTATGTATGGCACTGGAATGCTAGTTGAGTGAGCGTCCTGGCGCACGATGATGATGCGCGTCCACTGCTGTGTATCCAAAACATTATTTTTCAAGCATTAAACGCTTATGTTTATGTTGTATCCCAGATTTAAATTTCCAAATACATAAATAAAAATTCAGAAAAGAAGAATGTTAATTTGGGTACATGAGTTAATATGAGTATACGCCACATATTAAAAATGGAGTTCTTAAAGAAGGTCTCTCTGACAGTCCATCCATCAACCTTTGAGGATTTTAAGTGCAGTGGTAGAGCGACGAACTGTCAATCTAGCCACAGACAGATGGCTCTAGTCCCGAGTACCTCATTCAGACATTCACTCAAAAACAAGTAATCCACATAAAGCTTCTATTTATGAGGTATGTACGAAACCTCAAGACTAAATGCTTTCATTGAATTCCATGTCTTTATGCATATTTATCAACTTGTAGTCACCATGCACTGAGGAAACAGACTTTGTAACTCACCCCTAAGCTCCTGGTGAGGCCGACGACAGCATGCTTGGTGGCAGCATAGACGGGTCCCAGAGGCGTTGGCTTGAGTCCTGCGATACTAGAGATATTAACCACAACGCCTCCATCACCGCCAAGGTTTATGCCCATCCTCTCCAGCGCCAGTAGTGTTCCCCTCATACATCCTCCCTGGAACACGTGGTATACATATATACTATGAGACTAAAGGTTAAAAGGCTCTTTGATGCTAATAGGAACCATAAAGCTTCAACATGGATAAGCGAAACACCAGCTTCTGAGTAGTATTAAGAGATTCAAAATCTGAGTTTGAACGTATGGCAAGCTTTTCCAAAGTCTAGGAGGCAAGTACTGAAAATTTTCAAACCCCTTATTGGTGCTCAAAGTATAGCAAAACACTTACTAAACAGAATAGCTGTATATTTAATAACGTTATTGTTTCAGTAAAAGTAGCAGAATAAAACAGTGCTGTCAGGGATATTTCATCTCAGTAAGCTTAGCTATAAATGTCAAAAAATTGAGAAATGTTCTCATTTTAGTAGTTTTTCCAATTATTTCAAGTTTCCTTCCTGGCATCTGCCTTGTCAGGAGGCAGGTGTGGAGGTTTCAAGCCACAGCATCAGTCTTGTTTGATGGATGATGTGGGAGACTCGTATCAGGAGAAGAAAGGTATGAGATGCTCATACCCCAACATCCACCTTCATAGGAAGGAGACCTGAGGGCTCAGGGAAAGACTTATGCCCTTGCATATAGACCGTCAGGAGGCAGGAAGCACGTGTCGGGGACTCATGCCCCCATGTGTTGATTCATGCCTCAATACCAACTTTGTCAGGAGACAGGTGTGAGGGACTGTTGCCCAGCGCCCATCATGTCATTAGCGAGCTGTGGGGACCTAAGCACCTGCGCCTGCCTTGTTAGGATGCTAGTTAGGAAACTCATGCCTTGAACCTACCTTCCAGGAAGCAGGTATGGAGAACTCATGTTCTCACACCTGCCTTGTCAAGCAGCAGGTGTTGGTCACTCATGCCTTTACACTCACATTATCAGGTGTTAGGTATTTGGGGATTTATCCTCTCTCCCCGTGTCATGCTTCACAGGATGAGCTACAAATGTAGAAAAGTAAAATAAACATTTTTCTTACTTTAGTAGCTCTGTTTCAAGTTTTCATCCCCACACCTGCCTTGTCAGGAGGCGGTTGTAGGGGGCTCATTACCCTGCATCCATCATTTCAGACGGAGGAGTTGGAGACTCGTATCAGGAGGTGGGTGTTGGGACAATACATCATAGCACCCACCTTGACTGGAAGTGGGTGCATGGGGGCTAAGGGAAAAACTCATGCACCTGTTGATTGCCAGGAGGTAGGTGAGGGGTGACTCATGCATCCTCATCTGACTTTCAAGATGCAGGTGTGTGGGAGAGTCACATCCCACATCCATCATTCTGGAAGCAGGTGTTGAGGACTCCTGCCCCTGCACCACCATGTTTGAAATTAGTTGAAGGGGACTCGCACCTCCCACACCTGCCTACTTAGGAGGTTACCTGGAGGTTATTCCGGGGATCAACGCCCCCGCGGCCCGGTCCATGACCAGGCCTCCCGATGGATCAGGGCCTGATCAACTAGGCTGTTACTGCTGGCCGCACGCAGTCCGACGTACGAGCCACAGCCCGGCTGATCCGGCACTGACTTTAGGTATCTGTCCAGCTCTCTCTTGAAGGCAGCCAGGGGTTTATTGGCAATTCCCCTAATGCTTGATGGGAGGCTGTTGAACAGTTTTGGGCCCCGGACACTTATGGTGTTTTCTCTTAGTGTATCAATGGCGCCCCTACTTTTTATTGGCGGCATTTTGCATCGCCTGCCCAGTCTTTTACTTTCGTAGGGAGTGATTTCTGTGTGCAGATTTGGGACCATTCCTTCCAAGATTTTCCAAGTGTAGATTATGATATATCTCTCCCTCCTGTGTTCCAACGAGTACAAGTCAAGTGCTTCCAAGCGTTCCCAGTAGTTAAGGTGCTTGACAGAACTTATACGTGCAGTAAAGGATCTCTGAGGTGGGTGTGGAAGACTCCCACACCCGTTTTGTCAGGGTGCACATGTAGGGGACTCATGCTCCAATGCCCTGCTTATCAAGAGGTGGGTATAGGGGAAATCATGCCCCCATGGCCTTGTCAGGAAAGTAGTGTGAGGGAGTTATACCCACACTCCACTACCATGAATTAGGTGTGAAGGACTTATGTGCCACACCTGCCTTGTTATGAAGTGGTGTTGGAAACTTCTGCACCTGTTTTGTCAGGCTGTGCATGCAGAGGACTAACACCACACTGCCCATCTTAACAGGAAGCTGCTATAAGAGACTGACACCACGCTGCCCATCTTAACAGGAGGCTGATGCAGTGGAATTAGACTCCTGCATCCAGTCATCAGAAGTTAAGTATAGGAGTCTCCCACACCCTGCCCCCAGCTTATCAGAAGGCAGGTGTTGAAAACACCTTCATTATCACCTTATCAGATGTGTATCTTAATTTTAGGTTCAAAGAAATATATGAATCTTTTCAATTAGGCTAAGTTTTTAAATGCAAATTCTTACAATAAAAAAATTCCACTTAAGTGGTGTGCCCTCAAATAAATATTCTGGAATACGTTTTGGAAATCAATAATAAAATAAGCTTTAACCTGATGTACTACTCAAACTTGTCAACTAAGAAGTGCTGCTCCCTAAATTTAGTTAAATTGTGGGTGAACCTGCAGGTAATTGTAACAGAATTTCTGTCAGTGGATTCCTACTTGAAGGAAATCTGAGAAGGACAATGTAATATGTCTGAATGATAATGTGTAGAATGATAGCTCTAGGCCTTTCGTGTTGCAATCAATACATCATCAGGAGCTTGCAAACTTGCAGAAAAGAGGAGGATGTCCAAGCAAATACGATCCCTAAGGAAGTCTTCACTGGAGTGAGGGAGAGAGAGAGAGAGAGAGAGAGAGAGAGAGAGAGAGAGAGAGAGAGAGAGAGAGAGAGAGAGAGAGAGAGAGAGAAAGGGGACAGGATGTGCCCCCAGTACCCAATGATAGAAGGTTGAATATTATAGCATTAGAAAAATCGCACAAGCATTGATAACGTAATGACAGCCTAAACGAAAGTAACCTGCCAATTATAAAAAATTTGGTGAGACTCCACTATAAGTAATTTTACATACATTGCCAGTGATATAGAAGTCACTGGCAATTATGGAGAAACCGTCCACGAGAAAACGGCTCCGTGGATAGTTACTCCATAATTACCAGTGACTTCTCTATCACTGGAGCTTTCGTGACTTCTCACATTATCAATATAATGTGAGAAGTCAAGAAAGCACTTAGAATTTCACTAGTTTTTTCACCGGGGTTGTTCGGCGCGCGCACACACACACACACACACACACATATATATATATATATATATATATATATATATATATATATATATATATCTTGGTCGATAAAAGACTGTTGAGTAGACTTCAGGATGTACATGTTTATAGAGGGGCCACAGATATATCAGATCAGTTTTCAGTTGTAGCTACAGTGAGAGTAAAAGGTAGATGTGACACAAGAAAAACAGAAGCAGCAAGTAAGAGAGAGGTGAAGGTTTATAAACTAAAAGAGGAGGCAGTTAGGGTAAGATATAAACAACTATTGGAGGATAGATGGGCTAGTGAGAGTATAGGCAATGGGGTCGAACATGTATGGGGCAGGTTTAAAAATGTAGTGTTAGTGTGTTCAGCAGAAGTTTGTGGTTACAGGAAAGTGGGTGCGGGAGGGAAGAAGAGCGATTGGCGGAATGATGATGTAGAGAGAGTAGTAAGGGAGAAAAAGTTAGCATATGAGAGGTTTTTACAAAGTAGAAGTGATGCAAGGAGGGAAGAGTATATGGAGAAAAAAAAGAGAGGTTAAGAGAGTGGTGAAGCAATGTAAAAAGAGAGCAACTGAGAGAGTGGGTGAGATGTTATCAATAAATTTTGTTGAAATAAGAAAAAGTGAGATTAACAATCTGAGGAAGCCTAGGGAACAAATGGATTTGCCAGTTAAAAATAGGAGAGGAGGGTTATTAAATGGAGAGTTAGAGGTATTGGGAAGATGGAGGGAATATTTTGAAGAATTGTTAAATATTGATGAAGATAGGGAAGCTGTGATTTTGTGTATAGGGCAAGGAGGAATAACATCTTGTAGGAGTGAGGAAGAGCCAGTTGTGAGTGTCGGGGAAGTTTGTGAGGCAGTGGATAGAATGAAAGGGGGTAAGGCAGCTGGGATTGATGGGATAAAGATAGAAATGTTAAAAGCAGGTGGGGATATAGTTTTGGAGTGGTTGGTGCTATTAGTTAATAAATGTATGGAAGAGGGTGCGTTACCTAGGGATTGGCAGAGAGCGTGTACAGAGAGTGCAAAAAATTAAAGGAGAAACTTTCGTTTTTCCTTTTGGGCCACCCCTTCTCAGTGGGATATGGCTGGTACGTTGAAAGAAGGAGAAAGAAGTCTGTTGAGTATACCTTGTAAAGTGTATGGTAGAGTTATTATTGAAAGAATTAAGAGTAAGACGGAGAGTAGGATAGCATATGAACAAGGAGGCTTTAGGAAAGGTAGGGGGTGTGTGGACCAAGTGTTTACAGTGAAACATGTAAGTGAACAGTATTTAGATGAGGCTAAAGAGGCTATTGTGGCATTTATGGATTTGGAAAAGGCGTATACAGGGTGGATAGGGGGGGCAATGTGGCAGATGTTGCAGGTGTATGGTGTAGGAGGTAGGTTGCTGAAAGCAGTGAAGTGTTTTTACGAGGATAGTGATGCTCAAGTTAGAGTATATAGGAGAGAGGGAGATTATTTCCAAGTAAAAGTAGGCCTTAGACAAGGATGTGTGATGTCACCGTGGTTGTTTACTATATTTAGAGATGGGGTTGTAAAAGAAGTGAATATCTTGGCAAGAGGCGTAGAGTTAAAAGATAAAGAACCAAACAAAGTGGGAGTTGTCACAGTTGCTTTTTGCTGATGACACTGTGCTTTTGGGAGATTCTGAAGAGAAGTTGCAGAGGTTGGTGGATGAATTTGGTAGGCTATGTAAAAGAAGAAAATTAAAAGTGAATACAGGAAAGAGTAAGGTTATGAGGAAAACGAAAAGATTAGGTGATGAAAGATTAGATATCAGATTGGAGGGAGAGAGTATGGAGGAGGTGAATGTATTCAGATATTTGGGAGTGGATGTGTCAGCAGATGGGGATGAGGTGAATCATAAAACTGATGAAGGGAAAAGGGTGAGCAGTGCACTTAGGAGTCTGTAGAGACAAAGAACTTTGTCCGTGGAAGCAAAGAGGGGAATGTATGAGAGTATAGTTTTACCAATGCTCCTGTATGGGTGTGAAGCATGGGTGATGAATGTTGCAACGAGGAGAAGGCTGGAGGCAGTGGAAATGTCATGTCTGAGGGCAATGTGTGGTGTGAATATAATGCAGAGAATTCGTAGTTTGGAAGTTAGGAGAAGGTGCAGAATTACCAAAACTGTTGTCCAAAGGGCTGAGGAGGGGTTGTTAAGTTGGTTCGGACATGTAGAGAGAATGGAACGAAACAGAATGACTTCGAGTGTATACATCTGTAGTGGAGGGAAGGTGTGGTAGGGGTCGGCCTAGGAAAGGTTGAAGGGAGGGGGTAAAGAAGGTTTCATGTGCGAGGGACTTGGACTTCCAGCGGGCATGTGTGAGCGTATTTGATAGGAGTGAATGGAGACAAATGGTTTTTAATACTTGATGTGCTGTTGGAGTGTGAGCAAAGTAACATTTATGAAGGTATTCAGGGAAACCGGCAGGCCGGACATGAGTCCTGGAGATGGGAAGTACAGTGCCTGCACTCTGAAGGAGGGGTGTTGGTGTTACAGTTTTATAAACTGTAGTGTAGAGCACCCTTCTGGCAAGACAGTGATGGAGTGAATGATGATGAAACTTTTTCTTTTTCGGGTCACTCTGCCTTGGTGGGATTCGGCCGGTGTGTTTATATATAATATATATATATATATATACCCACCTTTCCTCTTCCCCAAACAGGCGCATATACACCGTGTGCTTTTGTTCCGACAATGGAGTGCTTGTTTACCATGTATATAGTGTATAGTGCGCTGTATGTGCTTAGCATGCGCATGGTATGCGCACAGTATGTGTAGTGTATAGCAGTGTGTCGTTTATATTGGGGGCTGTGCACAGAACAGTGGTGTATAGTGACGTCATGTCACTAAAAGTGACCTGTCTGGGAGTGCCCTGCTATCCCTCCTTTCACATCTTCCACACCTCCCTTTCCTCCACAGCCCACCACAAGGACGGGAGACCTCTCCCCCCCCCTCCACCACCACAATGAACCACATGCGGTATGTACCATGCGCCATTTTCCCTTCAGCCCGGGTTTACCACACAGTTTAAGGTATGGCAGATGATGCAGCCATGTGAGGTTTGTGGAGAGTTTCGAGTACGCAACAGGGGTGGCCGTATTCGTGCACACAATGGGTGTGTGGGATCACATATGCCCCCAGCAGAGAGCAGCCCACAGCCTCCACTGGCAGATGAAATTCCAATGGCAACCTCCTCACTTGCAATAACCTTCTGTTAGCATTCAAATCCACTGCTAGCAGTACCCCATCCCACTTCCCTAAAGCGGCTCACCCATATGTAGCAGGAAAATTCACAGACCTTCTTAAGTAGGTGAAAGGAGGTTCCACCAACTTAGAAGCCCGAGGCACCATCAAAGAATGGCACAACCTACCCCTGTTCGGCAATGTCTGTCTTGTAGTTCCTGAAAGATGAGGCAAACTGCTAACCACATCAGTCACCAAGGCAGTGCGCAACTACCCAAGAACAGATAATTGTGTCCCTCTGCCCCATCATCGCAGGAATCATAGAGGCAGACCCAAGAAAAGTTCCACTGAAAACTAGAAAATTTGCGCACAAGTTAGCAAAAAAATCGAAGAAGGTAACACAGTGAGAGCAATCATAATAATTACAAGTGACGACACTGTAGCCCCCAAAGTTGAGACCACAGCCCAAGCACTAAGAGACAAGCATCCAACCAGGGACACCATAGCCATCAACAACAACCCTGAGGAAGACCCCATCACTGAACAATTAATTTTGCCAGAATCAGAAGTCTATAAGGCGATTGTGTCATTTCCAACAGGATCTGCAGGAGGTTACACTGAAATTCGACCACAACACCTCAAAGAGATGGTAAATTCAGTATTCAGTGCATCTACATCAATTCTTCTCACCGAGTTAACAACTTTCGTCAACAACTGCCTGGCTGGGCAAATCCCAGAAGAAATTAAACCTTTCTTCTTTGGAGCCTCGCTATGTGCTTTGAAGAAGAAGGATTGGGAAATCAGACCCATTGCTGTTGGTAACACTCTTCCCCATCTCGTTGCCAGAGCAGCAGTAAGAAACATTCGCCTAGAAGTTGCCAGTTTACTCCAGCCACACCAACTGGGCTTTGGGGTCTCTCAAGGCAATGAAGCCGCAGCTCATGCAGCAAGGGCCAATATCAAGGGTCTACCAGAAGACAAGGTCATAGTCAAACTTGATTTTAGAAATGCTTTAATATGGTGAAGAGAGATGTTGTCTTGCCGGCCGTTCGGGATTGGTTCCCCAACGGCCGGTTCCTCAATTCTTTTGTTTGGAGAACATGAAATTCTCTTATCAGAGGGTGTTTAACAGGGTGACCCACTCGCTCCACTTCTAGCCTGTGTAGCCAGCTCAACATCTGGTACCTGGATGATGGCACTCTGGCAGGTACTGAAGAGTCCGTGTTAGAGGATCTACAACTGGTGAAAACACAGGGAGAAGACTTGGGACTCATCCACAATCCCTCCAAATGTGAAGCCATCACAGCGAACCAGGAAATAATCAATGCCATGTGAAGAATCCTCCTGGAAGTCTCTGCTACCACTCCATTCAACAGCACCCTCTTGGGAGCACCACTGGGCCATCAGGCCATGGACACTGTCCTCAAGAAAAAATTGAATGACCTGATGAGAATGGAGGAGAGAATAAGCGATCTTGATGCTCATGATGCTATCTCCTCACATTTGTCTTACTATGCCAAGACTCACTCACTTCCTGAGGTGTGCACCCTCTTTTGACAACCCAATTCTCGACGAATATGACGCACACCTGAGATCAACCTTTAAGAAGGCCCTGAACCTGTCGCTAGAGGATCAGCAATGGGATCAGGCAACCCTCCCGGTGCAACTGGGAGGTATAGGGGTGCACAAAGTAACGCATGTAGCTTTACCTGCTTTTCTGTCTTCGTGTTTGGCTTCCAGTGCATTTGTCAAGAAGATTGTCCCCGAACGCTTGAGAGACGTGGTAGGAGCTCAAGACCCCAGGTTTACTGAAGCAGCTATGCGGTGGGACACCTCTGCAGACTCCTCCAGTAGACCAGCTCCTCCCAAACAGCAGAAACAGTCCCACTGGGACAAACTGATCATGGAAAAAATTGCCAACACAATGCTCACCAACGCTTCAGGAAAGGACAAAGCTTGTCTCCTGGCAGTGAAGGCACCACACTCAGGAGATTTCCTGTTAGCTGTTCCTAATTCCTCCTTGGGAACTCGACTAGACCCACAGGCCATTCGGATTGGTGTTGCTCTTCGCCTAGCCGCCCCCATCCTCACCAAACATAGGTGTATTTGCGGCAGGGAGACAGCTGATCAATTCGGACTTCATGGTCTCTTGTGTCACACAACAGAAGGGAAGTATGCCAGACATGAGGAGGTCAGTGACATCATAAAGAGAAGCGTCGCGACAGCCCGTTACCCAGATCAACAGGAACCCCAAGTGCAGAGGTCTGACGGAAGTCAAAAGCATCCTGATGGAGCCACTATGCTACCCTGGAAGGATGGAAAGCAGATTGCCTGGGATTACACCTGTGCTGCCACATTGGCAGACACCTACTTGCCATACTCCGTAGCTGAAGGGGGTGGAGCTGCCAGCCACAGGGAGACCCAGAAGATCCGCAAATATGAAGACCTTTCCCCTTGGTAGAACTTCATCCCAATAGGGTCAGAGACCCTTGGAGCATGGGGCAAGTGTGCTCTAAAGTTCCTCAAAGAGCTGGGTGAAAAGCTCATCACAGAAACCAAGGACCACAGGGCGACCAGCTTCCTCTTTCAGAGACTCAGTTTCGCGATCCAGAGAGGAAATTCCTGCAGCATTCTGGGCAAGCATCCCACTGCCAGGGAGCTGGATGAAGTATTCGAGATGTAGCTCTGAGTTATCTATTGTATTTTCGTGAATGTTTTGTCAGTGCATTTTGTCTTTAAATAAAATATATATTAAATATAGGGGGTGGTAGGAGAAAATTCTCAAACAGCTTCAGGGAGTCCCTGAAGCAAGTTTGTTCTTTTCTCTTAGGATGAGGGTCCCCAGGACAGTTCTAGAGGTGGTACCTCCCTATATTTATATATATAATATATATGCACTATATATATATATATATATATATATATATATATATATATATATATATATATATATATATATATATATATCCGAGCGCTTCTGCAAAGACAGTGATTATGCATGAGTGAGGTGAACTTGTTGAATGATGACGAAAGTATTTTCTTTTTGTTGATTTTCTTTCTGTTTGGGTCACCCTGCCTCGGTGGGTGGCGGCCGACTTGTTGAATATACAGTCGACCCTCAACTAAAGGGGTAGGGAGGTAGAATATTTGTGCGTATGTTGCAACGTCGTTGCCTGTTGACAGGGAAATAACAGCAACGATCGGGGGGCAATTCCTGCATGAGGCGCAGTAGGAAAGATAACCAGAGGGGAAGACAGTGAATGAGGTGCAGGAACATAAGGCCGGAAAAGTGCAAGGGCGCAGAGAAATTTGTACACAGGAGCAAGAAAAAATGTGAGGACCAGTGTGAGCCCATTGTTTACGTAGGTGTGCAGGGAAACCAAAGCCAAATGAACTAGAGTATGGAAAACAACTCAAATGAGCCAATGAAGTGAGCCAAAGAGCCATGAGATTATGCAAGGGTATGAAAAGAGGTTCATGATAATTTGAGAATGACATATCATCTAAAGCCAAATTCGACCCAAAGCTTTTAAATAGCCACATCAGGAGGAACGCAACAATAAGGAACCACGTATTTAGGCTGAAGAAGGGAGGAGAGCTTACATGAAATGACAAGGAAGACTGAGGAGTTCAGGAAGAGATTTAGAGAGGTATTATCAGAGGAGACAGGAAAGCTACCAGTATACTGAGCTGTAGAGTGCACCAGCGAGTGTTGGACACAATGTACACAACGGGGGAAGAGATGATTTTAGATTTTAGATTTTGCCACCGAAGTGGCTAGTTTATTGTGCACCCCATATCCATCCTGTGGACGGTAGCGCGAGAGCATATGGATACACAAAAGGCCTAGGAACTAGGCCCCAAAGGGTTAACAGGAATACATATGGATTTATATCTACATATCTATAGTTCACTTATCTGTTACAAGCAAATTTAGGAAATTTGCTTAGTATATCTGGTATCTTATTTTCATTAATAAGATATCTTGACATGTCACATAGGTTATTATACTGTCTGTCTCTGTATTCCTCAATAAGTGGACAATTAAGCACATAGTGTTCAAGAGAGTGACCATATGCCTGATCACATAATTTACATTTAGTTTGATCATCATCTGTGTGTCTCCCAAACTGCCAGAAGTACATGTAATCAAGCCTAAGCCTGGCCACTACAACATCAGTCAGTCTGTTCACATTGCAAGTTGCTCCATAAACATACTTATCTACGTTCATGTTATCATAGTGGGTTATAGATCTACTCAGGCTTCTAACTGCATTCCTATAACAATCATTTTCATTATTTACTTCTCTCCTAATATTATTCCTAATGCTAGACACAGTTATACCAAAGTTATATTCTACATTCTCCTTCTCGATACTCTTCTTGGCTAATATCGTTCAGTGGGTCTTGAAAGAGGAAGCAGAGACTGTGTGTGCCTTCGGCAACAACTTTCAACCAGTGTATCGACACAGGGCATATGCCGAAGGTGATGAAAGCAAGAGATGTTGTCCTAATTTTCAAGGAAAAAGACAGACCAGTGTCACTGACATGTGTAGTAAGTAACGTCACTGAGATTATCAGAAGAGTAGTGGAGCATCTGGAAAGAAGTAGGTTTACACATGACAACTAGCACGGTTTCAGGGATGGAAAATCTTGTGTCACAAACCTATTGGAGTTCTACGACAAGATAACAGAAAACAGGCAGGAGAAAGAGGGTTAGGTATATTGCATTTTCTAAACCGCAGGAAGCTTTCGGTGCATTAACGCAAAAGAGATTGATTCAAACACTAGAGAAACAGGCAGGAATAATAGGAAATGTACTGCAATGGATCAAGTCTTACGTAACAGGAAGGAAACAACCAGTCTTGGTCCGTAGGGAGGTGGCGGAATGGGTGCATGTGTCGAGTAGGGTTCCCCAGGGATTAGTACTAGGGCCTCTGCTATTTCTTCTACATGCGAACGACATGACGAAAGAGAAAGAGTTCTAGTTGTCCCTGTTCACAGATGATGTGAAGGTAACAGGGAGCATACAAGCAAACGAGAACCAGGAAAGGCTTCAAATGGATCTGGACAGACTTCAGGCCTGGTTTGAGAAATGGCTTCTGGAGTTTAGCCCCAACAAGTGCAAGGTAATGAAGTTGGGGAAAGAGTTAAAAACGACACAGACGGAGCACCGGCTCGGGGAAAGACAACAAACCTCACTCAAGGAAAAGGATCTTGGGGTGAGTATTATACCGAGCATATCACCTGAAGCTCATATCAACCAAATAACTGCTGTAGCAAATAGGCATTTGGCAAATCAAATAATTGCTTTTCGAAAAGTCATTGACCACACAGTACACTGTGTACGGCAGGCCCGTGTTTACGTATACAGCACCAATATGGAACCCACACCTGGTCAAGCTTGTCAAGAAATTGGAGAAAACGCATAGGTTTGCAGCGAGACTAGTCTCGGAGGTAAGGGGTGTGTCCTATGAGACGAGGTTAAGGAAACTCCACCTAGGGGGTGATATGATAAAAATGTACAAAATTCGGAGAAGAATTAACAAGATAAGCAGGGACAGATTGTTAGAGAGATGGGACACAAGAACACTATGCCACAGCTGGATGTAGAAAACTCAGATGAGTCATACGGATATCAGTATTTCTTCAGCTCTTCAATTGGAGAGGTGAGTGGTAGAGACAGGATCCACACACAGCTTTCGAAGCCAGAAGAGAGCAAACCAAGTAGCGACCAGCGAAGAGGTGGGGCCTTGAGCTGTGAATGGACCCCTACATTCACACACAGGTGAGCACACACGCACACACACACACACACACACACACACACACACACACACACACACATTCTATCCCAACAAACCACACCCTGCCAGGTCCCCCACTCTCCCAGCCCTCGCAAACCCCCAGAATACAGTGTTGGAGAGGAAACTGAAGGTATGGCACACCGACTCGGATGAAATAACGAATAAGTGGGAGGAGTGGCACGAAAGAATCACATCACCAGACATCATAGCCCTAACAGAAACCACCCTCACAGGAATAACGGATACCATCTTTAACTGGTTATCAGATCCTGAGGAAAGACAAAAGGAACAGAGGGGGTAAAGGAATGACACTCCTCATCAAAAACCAATAGGATTTTGAGGAGCTGGAGAGAAGAGACAGAAGAAGCAAGAGACTACATAATGGGAACACTTCAGACTGTAGGTCCCAAGGTGGTAATTGCAGTGAATAGCAATTACCACCAGTGAATAGCAATTGGCACGAATATGATGTAACAGAGCGATCGTTGACACACTGGCGGAAGTGGCCAGAAGAGCACATGTGGGCTGAGCAAAGCTACTGGTCGTGGGTGACTTCAATCACAAAGAAATTGACTGCGAAAACCTGGAGCCACATGGGGGCCCAGAAACGTGGAGGGCTAAGATGATGGAGGTAGTAGTGGAAAACCTCATGCATCAACACGTAAGGGACACTACCAGAGAACGAGGAGAAGACAAACCAGCAAGACTGGACTTAGTATTCACTCAAAGTGGGTAGATTGCATTCTCTTGTACTGTAAGAAGGCTTTTGACACAGTTCCACACAAAATATTAGTGCAAAAGCTGGAGGATCAGGCAGATATAACAGGGAAGGCACTGCAATGGATCAGAGAATACCTGATGGGAAGGTATCAGCGAGTCATTGTACGTGACGAGGTGTCAGAGTGGGCGCCTGTGACGAGCGGGGTTACACAGGGGTAAGTGCTAGGACCGGTGCTGTTTCTGGTATATGAGAATGACATGATGGAAGAAATAGATTTTTACGAAGTATCCCTGTTGACAGGCGATGCGAAGTTAATGAGGAGAATTCAATCGAAAGAGGACTAGGCAGGACTACAAAGAGATCTGAACATGCTGCAGACCTGGTCCAGAAACTGGCTCCTAGAGTTCAACCCCACCAAGTGGAAATTCTTGAACATTGGAGAAGGGCAAAGAAGACCACAGACACAGTACAGTCTAGGGAGCCAAAGACTACAAACCTTACTCAAGGAAAGGACCCTGAGGTAAGTATAATACCAAGCATATCTCCTGAGGAGCACATCGACCAAATACATGCTGTAGTATATGGGAGCCTGGCAGCCAAAGAACAGTGTACCGACATCTCAGTAAGGAATCGTTCAGGACTCTGTACACCGTGTACTTTAAGCCCATATTGGAATATGCAGCACCAGTCTGGAGCCCACACCTGGCCAAGCACATCAGGAAATTAGAGAAAATGCAAAGGTTTGCAACGAGACTAGTCCCGGAGCAAAAGGGTATGTCCTACGAGGAAAGGTTAAGGGAAATCGATCTGATGACACTGGAGAGCAAGAGAGATAGGGGGATATGATTACGACATACAAAATACTGAGAGGAATCGAAAAGGTGGACAGAGACAGGATGTTCCAGAGATGGGACACAAGAACAAGGGGTCATAAAGTTGTCTGGAAGTGAAACAGTGTGAAAAGTGATGTAGTTGAGACAGGATCGATTCATACTGTAGTTTTAAGAAGAGGTATGATAAAGCTCATGGCGCAAGGAGAGAGTGACATAGTAGCCATAAGTAAAGAGAGGAGTCAGGAGCTATGAATCGACCCTTACAATCATAATTAGGCGAGTACAAGGGTTATAACTTTTTTTTACTTTCCCCAAATAAATCATCTCCTGTGTCACAAATCGATGAACTTTTATTTAAAATCAATGAAAAGGTCCCTAATTCCTCTCAGTTTTCTAAAAAGGTCAGCCCTAAATAAAAACTATAGATCACCATATATTTGCATTGCTACTCATAAGTAACAACTCAGGAAAGTACTAATTGGAGACTCAAATTAATGAATAATATTAATCACCATATATTTACGTTATTAATCATAAGTAGCAACTCAGAAACAACTATTTATCCTTCAAAAAGACGGAACCTGTTGACTCAGCTTCAACATCATCTCAGGATCAAGCAGCGAGTGACAGTGGTAGTGAATGTGAAGGAGCGAGTATGAAGATGAAGATGAAAGTACTTCTCCACAGCCAGAAAACACAAGAAAAGTAAAGATGCGACCAGTTTGGTGACATCCACAAAAGTATCAACAAGTAAAGCCGCCAAGATATGCAAACAGATGTCATTTGATGTCACTGATATTCCTACAAGTCAAGCAGCAATTTATAAGTCAACGTACAAAGAAGTTGCTAAATTGAAGGAGGAAATGAATGAAAAGTTACAAATGGAAGAATAGTCTTTACATCGATGGAAAGTGCAGTGAGGAAAATGAGCAACAGGTATTAGCACTTAAAAATGAAACAACCGAAGTAAAACTGAATGTACTGCATTTGAAAGATGGCAAAAACTATTTCTGAAGGAATGGCAAAAGTTATTGATAAATACAGCTTATGGACTACAATAATGATGATCATTGTTGATACAACAAACTTTAACATAGGGGAAAAGAGTGGAGCTGTTGTCAAACTGCAACGAATGTTCTCAGAGATGAGGAATAACAAACCACAATTTATCAGTTGTCAGTATCACGTTCTGGACAGGATTCTCCGTTTGATACACAAATAACCCGCACCAACTGCCTTGCAGTGCTCCTCTTTCTCAGTATTTGATTGTTCCCTCCTACTCTTACTACCTCCCCACTACTACCTTCTACCTCCACTTCTACCAGTTCTACCACTACTACTACTACTACCACCTCCTGCCTATATATACCCATCTTCCTCTCCTTCTCGTTAGTGTGACTTTATAAATGGTCCAACTCGGACCGAAACGTCGTAGTAAGCTCCTCTCTTCTATGTGCGGGTTATTTGTGTATCGTTTCAGTCACGATATTGTGCCTTTTTTTGTTATTCTCCGTTTGATAATGGATGAAAATCTTGGTGCTAAAACTAGTTTTCCAAACATCGAGTATCCATTTGTATCCCAACTGGTGAAGAATTATGAGGGACTAAAGGCAAAGGTTTGTTAATGGAACAGAAGAGATCCTCCATGAATCAGGAAGGAGAGAGAGTTTTTGTACCATCTAACTTAAGTGTTTAGATTCTTTAAAGAAAAACGGGCACTTTCCTTTGATTAATTTCCAGAAAATTCCAGCAATGTAAGGTGGAATTCAAGAGCCATTCCAGGCATTCTTACATTCAATCTTATACCTACAAGATGGATGACTATGGAGAAGATTCATTTTATGCACGTGGGCAGATTATTGGTTTACTGATCAGATGTACTGATCAGATGTACGATGAAAAGCACTGAACTCGTTGAAAAATCACTGGAAGCAGGAGCCGTCCACATTCAATATTCGAAGAAGTAATCAGTGTGCTGAACGTGCAATCAAAGTTATGCAGGAACTGTATGCTGCTTGGAGAAACAAAAACTGCAACTTCGGTTTATTCTAGCAATAAATAGTAATATATGAACAAACATGATAACAATGATATTGTTAGCTGTTTTGTTTGTTATTAATATTACATGCAATATGCATTCAAGTTACTTGTGTTCGTTACTCGTTCTTTTTAGTTCTAAAAAGATATTGAAATGTAAGGTTATTTCTTTGCTAGTAGGCAAGAGTATCTGATTAAGGTACAGGAATATTACGTTGTAAGAAAGTTATAACCCTAGTGAGTACGCATGTTGATAAATGACTGATCATGAATTTGACAATAAGTTCACACCACAAGAGAAAGTTCAACTTACCAAGTTAACATCAATGGTCTTCTGCCAGTTCTGTTCATTACCAATACCTGCGTTGTTGATGAGGAGTGAGATGGTTCCCAGTTTCTCCGCCCCTGTGTCCCAGGCAGCTGTGGGAACAAAGGTACTCTGAGTCTGTGTCTTGCGAAGTATCTTTCTCACTAAATACTCTCAACTACAGCATCATATAAGCCGTTCATTATGTAACTGAACCAAAATACTGATGATTCTGTAATCTTTACATTAGATTACCCTCTTAACCTAAGTGTAAAGATTAATCAAGGGGTTAACCTAAGCGATAATAACCGTAATAAATGCGAGGTCTATGTTTGTTAAACATGTGTTATTTAAGCATCACCGGTTCACAGGTATATATACTCCAACTATCTAAATCAGAAATAAACAAATTATATATATATATATATATATATATATATATATATATATATATATATATATATATATATATATATATTCATGTACACCACAGTCATGTGTAATATAATTTATTAATTTCACTAAAACGAAAATGTTATGATTTTCTCACCTAAAAAATCATCATCTTTGGTAACGTCACAGGCGACGAATATAACATTATCTTGACCATAAGATTCTTGAAGCTGTTCTACCGCAGCGGTTCCAGCCTGCGTGTCTATGTCAGCCACACATACCTGCAACAACAATCTTGGTTACGTGTGGGGCTGGTGGAAGTAGGTTAGGGGTTCGTAGGTAGTGCATGGTAGTTGGTCGGTGGCTAGTAGTAGGTCGGGAGTTGGTAGTTTGACGGTGGGTAGTATTACGTTTGTGGTTGGTAGTAGGATGGTGGCTGGCAGTTGACCGGTAGTTGGTTGACATTTGCTGATAATAAAACGGAAGCCTCTTAAACGTTTCACACTCCACCAGGACTGCCAGTCTTTTCTCTTTCTCATCAACACGCAGGATGACAGATCAAACTTTGAAGCCTTATATATATATATATATATAATTCAAGGATTATGTGGAATAAAATAAAAGTAGGATGTGAAAAGTGGGTTATAGTAAGCATATATGCATCTGGAAAAGAGATAAGTGTAGAGGAGAGAGAGAGATTTTGGGAAATGTTGAGTGAATGAGTGGGAGTTTTGAACCAAGTGTGAGAGTACTTGTGGTTGGGGATTTCAATGCTAAAGTGGGTAAAAATATTGTGGAGGGAGTAGTAGGTAAATTTGGGGCGCCAGGGGTAAATAAAAATGGGGAGCTTTTAATTGAGCTATGTGTAGAAAGAGATTTGGTAATAATACACATTTTATGAAAAAGAGGATAAATAAATATACAAGGTATGATATAGTATGTAAAGAAAGTAGTTAGATTATGTATTGGTGAATAAAAGGTTGATGGATAGGCTCCAGGATGTACAGGCTTATAGAGGGGCAACTGATGTATCGGATCATTATCTAGTTGTAGCTACAGTTAGAGTAAGAGGTAGATGGGAAAAAGAGGAAAATGGAAACCACCACCAAGACGGAGGTGAAAGTGTATAAACAACGGGAGGAGGAAGTTTGGGTGAGATATAAGCAACTATTGGCAGAAAGGTGGGCTGGTGCAGGTATGAGTAGTGGGGGGGTTGAAGAGGGTTGGAATAGTTTTAAAAATGCAGTATTAGAATGTGGGCAGAAGTTTGTGGCTATAGGAGGGTGGGTGCAGGAGGAAAGAGGAGTGATTGGTGAAATGATGAAGTAAAGGGTGTGATAAAAGAGAAAAAGTTAGCTTATGAGAGGTTTTTACAAAGCACAAGTGTTATAAGAGGAGTAGAGTATATGGAGAGTAAAAGAAAGGTGAAGAGAGTGGTGAGAGAGTGCAAAAGGAGAGAAGATGATAGAGTGGGAGAGGCACTGTCAAGAAATTTTAATGAAAATAAGAAAAATTTTTGGAGTTAAACAAGTTAAGAAAGCCTAGGGAATGTATGGATTTGTCAGTTAAAAACAGAGTAGGGGTCAATGGAGACGAATGGTATTTGCGACCTGACAAGCTGTTGGAGTGTGAGCAGGGTGATATATAGTAAAGGGATTCAGGGAAACCAGTTATTTTATATAGCCGGACTTGAGTCCCGGAAATGGGAAGTACAATGCTTGCACTTTAAAGGAGGAGTTTGGGATATTAGCAGTTTGGACGGATATGTTGTGTATCTTTATAGGTATATACTTCTAAACTGTTGTGTTCTGAGCACCTCTGCAAAAAGTGATTATGTGTGAGGTGAAAGTGTTGAATGATGATGAAAGTATTTTCTTTTTTGGGGATTTTTTGTTTCTTTTTGGGTCACCCTGCCTCGGTGGAAGACGGCCGACTTGTTTATATATATATATATATATATATATATATATATATATATATATATATATATATATATATATATATATCGTGGCCTTGTCTGAAACCGGGTCACAGGAGTGATGATCACTGAATTAAATGACGGATATAGATTGTGATTAGTTCCATGGCAACTGTTGCATGCAAAGAGTATGTACCCTTTATTCGGAGCATGTTAACACACACAGGCTGCCTCATCAACCAGCAAACCAGATGCTAAGGGTCTGACGATCCAATGGGGACCTATCGTCAAATCAGTATTTAGGTTCAGCCAATCACATGTGGACCTGGCAATCGTGAAGGTGATGTGATTACCACTCACCTTTTCACCCTTGTAATTTTCATTTTGCAGCTGGTTGAAGCACAGTGGTCTGCTCTCTATTGACTGCTGTTTTGCCTTCATTACCGTGGCGTTCACTAATACCTATTGCTGCACATAGTGTATGTGGTGTACATACTTCTGCTTATACTTGTGTTTATTTTGCTCCCTTAACACCCAGGATAACAGGCCCTTGAGTACCTGGGTTGTAATATGGGGGCCTGTCCAGGAGGATCATTGTCCGGGATGAGTTTGTCCCAGAGTATTTTGTCCAAGACTATTTTGTCCAAGACTACTTTGTCCAAGACTATTTTGTCCTGGAGTATGTCTCTTGTTGGCATAAGATACATCTTCACTATGCTAACGGTTATCTTGTGGTGGGGAGTTGCAAACCCAGAGACATGAGAGGTGGTTGGCTGACCACTTGGGTGCTGCTAATCGGTTGTTACCGGCTGCAGTACCCTGTGTGACGTCATCACACCTGCTGAGCCATCCTCAGTGTGTTCACGGCTTCACTGAGTCCACAGTTCGACGGCCTCAGAGTTACCTGACGGCCTCACTAAGTACACCAGCTTGACTAGTTTCCTGCTGGCACAATGACTGGACTTAGCCACCTGCTAGCTTGGCATCAGCTGGACTTAGTATCTACTGGCATGTATGGCCTCATCCCACGACGGTGTCACTGAGAGAAATGTTAGTGTCGTACACGGAAATAAAGTTGTATCATGTGAACACGGAAGAGGAGTGTTAAAACTCGGAGAAAAGGGCGTCGTGACACAGAGATGTAATGTTGTAATGGTGTCCTGTGACAATGAAGACAAGATACGTTATGACACGGGTGTCGTGTGTGATATCTAATATCTTTTATGTCTGTAGTTACGATGTCGGTAAAGGATACAGTCGTGTTTGTGACATTGTTTCTTTGTGTGATAATTCTGTACTAAAGAGGAATGATACCAGAGAACATACTCTTATATTGTACCAATAAATACTTTTATTTTATGTTAAAAATTTATTAGTAAAGATTTAAAAATAGTATGCGTGTCTTGTACTCCTGGTCTATATTCTTATTACAGTTCTGGCGATGGGTTAATTAAGATACCTTAATTAACAGGTCAAGTATTTGGTTTTGATTCCCCTATTATTATTATAATCAAAAAGAAGTGCTAAGCCACAAGGGCTATACAGCGCTGCAGGGTAGGGAAGGAAGCGAGGGTATTAGGCGGTAGAAGGGGGGAAGGATGATCAGTAGGTTACAGAAAACAGCGGGGCAGGGGATAGTGTGGGGGTAGAGGGTAGCAAGAGATTGAGGTAGAAAGGGCTGAAGGTATCAAAGTTTGTGAAGCAAGTCAGTTGTTGTCAAAAAGTCAGTGAGAGAGTCCGGATGAAACGTGGGTCTATCAGCAAGAAGGGAAGGTAAAGAGAGAGCAGCGGAGCGAAGACGACGACGAAGGTAAATTCCGCGTGCTCGTTGATAAAGTGGGCAGTCTAACAGAATGTGGCTGACTGATAATGGAACCTGACAATTCTCACAGAGAGGAGCAGAACGCCTCTCCATGAGATATCCATGAGTAAGACGAGTATGGCCAATGCGAAGACGGGAGAGAGTAGTCTCCCAACCTCGACACTGGTGACAAGAAGACGGCCAGTAACCTATATTCGGTTTAATATATTGAAGTTTGTTACCGAGCATAGTAGACAAACGTTGTTGTCAACGGGTGTGAAGGTGGGTAGCTATTGCAGCAAAATAGTCCGTAAATGGGATACCTCTATATGAAACTGGTAGGTCATGTACTGCTGACCATGCAGCAGTGTCTGCCTGTTCGTTGCCCTGTACGTCAACATGACCAGGGACCCAACAAAAAACTATCTTTATGCTTGGTAAAGATGTGGCATAGCCAAAGTTGGATATGGAGGACTAAGGGTTGAGGTGTATCAAATTTCTGTATAGCCTGTAAAGCACTAAGGGAGTCTGAGACAACCAAAATGATGACACAGGCATAGATGCAATACGGGTAAGTGCTGCAAGAATGGCATACAATTCAGCAGTTAAAATACTAGCCGAAGATAGTAAATGCCCACGTACGACACTGTCCGGAAACACTGCTGCGAATCCTACGCCGTCAGAAGACTTAGAGCCATCTGTGTACACTGCAATGGCATGAGAATGAGAATGGAAGTGGTCAAGAAAAAGAAAGTGGGAAGCGACCGTAGACAGTTGGGCTTTCGAGCAAGGGAGAAAGATCAGACTCGAACAGCTGGAACTTCCCAGAGGGGTAGGGAAAAGTGAGATGCTACATGAACACAGAAAGGTGGTAATTGAAGAGAAGATAAGAGCGAATGTAGGCGAAGAGAGAAGGGATGGAGTAAACAGGGGCGGCGAACAAATAAAGAATGTCTACTAATATCAGTGACCATTCTATAAATGGAAGGATTGCGGAGATCATGAGAGCGTACATAGTAGCGAAGGCAATGGGCATCAATGCAATCGGATAAGGATGGAACATTCGCTGCTGCATAGAGGCTCTCAACAGGGGAAGAGCGAAAAGCACCAAGGCATAAATGTAATCCTTGATGATGAATGGGGTTAAGGCTAGAGAGAGTAGCAGGAGATGCCGCTGAATAGATCTGGTCACCATAATCAAGTTTCGATAAAATGAGGTGGAATGTAGGTGAAGGAGGGTTCGACGATCAGCTCCCCATGAAAGATTAGCAAGGGTTTTAAGAAGGTTCAGCCGGCTGTGACAAGTTGCCTTCAGAGAGGTAATGCGAGGTTTCCAGGATAACCTACGGTCAAAGAGGAGGCCCAGAAACTTGACTATCACGTTCAGGGATACAGGAGCCATAGAGGTACAAAGGATGATCGGAGATGAGAGCGTCTAGTGAAAGTAATTTGGTGGATTTTAGTGCTGGAAAATTTAAACTCGTGTGGTGGCCCAATTGGAAACACGGTCGACCGCATGCTGGAGGGAAACTGTAATGAGGTGACAGTCAGCGCCTGCACAGGCAATAGCGAAGTCATCAACATAGAGTGATGACCAAATATTTGATGGAAGAATAGAGGCCAAATCATTAATAGCAAGGAGAAAAAGTGTTGTGCTCAGAACACATCACTGGGGGACACCTTCAGCTTGGATAAAGTGGTGGCAGTAATGACGTAACAAGAAAGGCAATATCCAGAATAGATAATGCCCAAGAAGGAGAGAGATATAAAGAACAGAGTGTATACCACCTATGCAAGTGGATACGGGGTGCTGTGTAATGCAGCGAAGTACGAACAAATAGCTGATGGTACGGAATATCAGTGCGTAGATGAAGGGCACTTTCATTAAAGGTCCCATCAGGAAAAGGATCTGAAGAATACAATAAATTATAGCCTGAGATGGGATAGATAACAGCAGAGTGTAATTTTGGTTCCTGTAAATAAACACCAACCGGGGAAAACTGGGAGAGTAACATCTGAAGCTCACCCCGATTACACCTGAGGCTGCATATATTCCACTGTAAATAGGCAATGATTGGCAATGATAAAGATACCTGAAATCCACAGGTAAGGGTTCCTATGGACTAGAGGGGTTAGAAAAGTCTACATGCGGAGGCAGCGGAAAACGTTCAAGCAGCGAAGGAATGGTGCGCTGCGAAGAAAGGAGTTGCATAGATGGAGGAGAGGAGAGAGAAGGAACAGAGGGTGGATCAGTGTCCATTGATGGTTTGGTCTCTGCAATATATTAAGAGATTGCTTCAAGTGTTTCGGAATTCAGAGACGTCATATGGGAGACAATATTGGAGATGGTAGGGGGAGGATGAGTAAAGATTGGAACTGTAATGAACTGTACCAAGTAAGAGGGGGGGCAAAAGGGTGGAGGGAACTGGAGAAGAAGCGTGGAGGGGGACAGAAGAGGCAGAAACCTGGGAGGGAACAGGGGAGGAAGGTACAATGCGAGGAGAAGGGTGAACCTCTACACTTGTAACAGAGCCAGTGAGAGGGGATGAACCAGGTACAGAGACAGGGAAGGTAAAATGAGGAGGTGGAAGAAGGGAAGGAGGGGTTAAAAGACCTTTTTTTGACTTCTGAGAAGTAGAGGGACGATTGGGAGGAGGTGTCGTACGAGATCTCGTCGATACTGAGGCTTGTGAGGGAGAACATGAAGAAGCAAGAACAGACCGAGTCGTTGAAGTAGGGATGTCTGAGCCTAGGACAGCAAAAGAATTAGATACAGGAGTGACTATGGGATAGGTAACCACAGAGGAGGCTGCAGAAGATGAGACCCAAGAAGTGGGGGGATGTTTTGAAACACGGGAATAAGAAACACGAGGTAGTCTCCCTTGGAGGCGGAGATGAGAAACTGCCATGGCATAAGGGAGACCTTCTGCCTCTTTGAGAACGGATTTCCCGCTCATTTAAGGAGACTTGGCAATGGCGAGAGTACGAAGGGTGAGCCTCATGACAATTAAGGCAAGAGGGAGGTCGATTGCAAGACGTATTAGAATGGTCATCGGCACCACAGACTGGGCATTTGGCTATGAATCTGCAATATGTCGCTGGATGGCCAAATCGCCAGCAATTTCTACGCTGTTGCGGTGTAGGGATCACCTTTCGAACTAGTAACCGATGTCCTGCTACATAAACTGAGGATGGGAGTTCACGGCTGTCAAAAGTTAAACGAGCCACATTGGTAGGGTATCGTCTCTGCCAACGGGCAGGAAGAACATAAGTGTCTACCTTGAGGATTGGGAGATCTTGGAGTTCCAACCGTTCAAGAATGTCATTGCCACATGTTTGGAAATTTTGTTGAACTATGGTATGGGACAGAATGACGGTACCACTACAAGAATTGAGGGAATGATGTTTATCAATAGTGACAGGAACAGTATCGATATGGGAAAGAAGAGAAAGATCATGAGCTTGGGTAGCATTCTGTACAGTGATGATACACGTACCACTCTTAAGAGCATGAAAATAAATATCTTTACCAACATGCTGTAGGAGTGCCTTGCCAATACTGTGGTCGGAAAGATAGGCAGTAGAGGAAGTCGGTCATAAAGTGAAGAATTTAGTCAATTGTGCATTCTGAAACCGAGCGTGGAAAGGGAGTGCAGGACGTGTCGATCTTTTCTGAGAAGAATGAGAAGGTGGAGAAGTATCATCAGCAGGTAACTGTCGTTGGCGTTTAGACGTGGGACCAGAGTTGGTCCGACGTTGAACGGGCCTGCGATTCGAAAATTGCCGCACCGTAGAGGGAGAGGCCGGAAGCATAGTCAAAGGAGAGCAGAGGTCAGATAAATTGAAGGAGTCAGTCGAGACCTCAGTACCTGAAGCGGGCGAGGAAACAGCACCGGCAAGAGGTACAGAGGCATGAGGAGTGTCCGAAGAGTGGTCCAAAGATGAGGCAGGGTCAGAACGGGGTGCGGTATCAAGAAGGGGCCCGGGGGTATCAGGTTCATTTACTGGTGCTTCCATGGTTAGGTTACTTCTTTCTTTTTGCTTTTAAGAAAAAAAAGAAAAGAAAATAAAATAAAAATAAAATAAAGAACAAAAAAAAGGGGGGACCGGGATGGGATAGTTCCTAGGAGGAATGAAAGGGCCAGAAATCTCCCTCCACGCCCAAGAGGACCTCAGCACCGCTAGTAGCGTAGATACAGCATGGAACCCGTGCCATACCCTACCCTTCATGCCAGTAAACTAGCAATCCGTGATAGTAACCTCACATCTGCCGAGCTACCTCGGTGGACAAAAGAGAGGGCGGCCGGATATCCACCACAAAGCATACCTCCTTCGGCCACCATCCCCGGAATCCGAAAGGTGGCTTCCAGAGATACACCCGTTGCCCGAGAGACACCCAAAGCCACCCTCCGGGATACCGGAGAGGGATCGGGACATCCCAAAGGCAATCCAGATTCCACGGTAAACTACGCCACCGCCAAGAACCTCAATGGAATGGGATGGACCCCGGTACCCTTTCCCCTACCTAGGAACTAGCGTGCTTGTGGGAAAAAATCCCAAAGGCCAAAAAGGAAGGGCAAAAGGGAGGGGTGGGGAGGAGGAGGAGGAAAGGAAAAAGGGGAGGATGGGGAGGATGGGATAGGGAAGGGGGGATTGGGGGGTAATTATGTTTGGTCTGAGGAAGGAGACCGACAGGTCTAATTCCTCAGACCAAGAGCCTCTTCACCACGCCAAGGAGCACCCCTTGAAGAGGTTTGATTCCCCTAGAAAGCGTAATTGCCAGAATTGTAATATTGTAATATATGGGGCCCAACCTGAACTTCACATTAACTTTTCCAGACTCCATTGATTTGACTGAAGCATGTATCAGATTCAGAAAGTTTGGCTTATCTATGGGTTCATTGAGTGGTGTGCCAGCCAGCCTGTACCTGGAACACTTGGAAAAGGAATTTTCCAGCAGAAACTGTTCACAGCACATAACTTGGTTAAGATACATTGATGATGAGTTAGTTATCGTATTTGGTGTAACGATACCTATCCCTCGCTTCGATGTTTGACATACAGGAAAAGATAACATCCTGAAAGAAACGGTATTCCGAAAAACAACTTTTTACTCACTATGATAAAGTGGCCTATGCAAGGACTGCTAATCAATTTTTTTCTAAGGACACTCAGTGAGGAATTCGTACATAAGGAACAAAACTATACTGACAACTGTTTCTTCAACCTCAGATTTATTCAGAACGTGATCCTTCATTGCAAGAAGAGAGTAGACAATAAACTTCACAACAACACAGCTACTACCGAAGGAGTAGACAACACAGTATCCTCCAAGGCACAAAAGTCCTATATAGACATTATGGTGATTACTACTAAGACCAAACGAGACTTCACGAGAACCTCAGGGCAACACACCGGAACCAAGAACGCTGGGGTTTTCAGTATTCCTCCGAAATAAGTGACACAGTCAACGTCGGGAAACGGTTAGAAGCTTGCCTACTTGTCTATTCCAATCAAATTAGCCTAAAAAACAGGAAATATCGTTTTTCTAACAATCAGGCCATCTTCCACGGAAGTGAGGTCACCAGACATCGAAAACACTTTTACTATCACGCACTGGCTAGCTCCGGAGCTCAGGGGAATGTCCTACGAAGAAAGGTTGAGGGAAATCGGACTTACGACACTGGAGGACAGGAGGGTGAGGAGAGACATGATAACAACATGCAAAATACTGCATGGAATAGATAAGGTGGACAGAGACAAGATGTTCCAGAGAAGGGACACAGAAACAAGGAGTCACAATTGGAAGCTGAAGACTCAGACTAGTCACAGGGATGTTAGGAAGTATTTCTTCAGTCATAGAGTCGTCAGGAAGTGGAATAGCCTAGTAAGTGATGTAGTGGAGGCAGGAACCATACATAACTTTAAGAAAGGTATGACAAAGCTCAGGAAGCAGAGAGAGGACCTAGTAGTGATCAGTGAAGAGGCGGGGACAGGAGCCGAGTCTCGACTCCTCCAACTACAGTTAAGCGAGTACACACACACACACACACACACACCGATAGAACAGGCCTAGTGTCTAATCGACATGTGCCGAGGACAAAATGGTAACTAACTGTCACTCTCTTGTTGGAAGGGAACCGATATCACAGATCAGATAACCTTCCAGACAGCAGCATCTCCACCCCTCCTTGACAGTGCAGGTACTGTACTTCTTACCTCCAGGACTCAAGTCCTGCTAACCATTTTCCGGAATCCCTTCAGAAATGTTATAGGAAATAATATTTATATAAAAAAAAACACAATTACACACATATTTTCTCTTTTATTTTAGCTTTATTTTAGCTTTACATAACTACCTTAGATCATATATTCACATTTATTAAAATAATCAAGGTGCTATTCTCAGGTGCTAAAGTGTAATAAGTTCACTATTTTACCATTATATTCCAAAACTCATTTATTTGAATACCACTTTATTTGTTCACCACAAATTCTGTTTAGTCCCTTTTACATTGTCTCCTTTATTTTAGCTTTAAAGAACTACCTTCAGGTGCTATTTTATAGCTTTAGAATATTTACTTTGTTTTATACTTAATTCTAACTATAGATTCACTATAAATCTTATGATAACAAGCATTGATCCTGATACCAACCTCTTACTGAATGGCTTAAATGAATCAAACAGTTACTGTAATTACTACACAGCAGAACAATCAAAGGCACTTCTCAGAGCCAACAACAACATAACTGTCTTTAACTACAATATCAGATCTTTAAGTAAACATTACGATGACCTCATAGCATTACTAAATTCCCTACATGCCAGTATGTCCATCATTACCGGAACCTGGCTAAAGCCTGATACTACAGATGTCTATGCCATTCCTGGTTACACAGCCATACACAACTGTAGGCCAGACCAACAAGGGGGTGGCACAGCTATATACTACTCAGACCAACTAGAATGTATCACTAATACTTGCACAAGGGATGAACATGGGGAATATATAATAGCTATATTCAAATTCAAATACCTACAAAAACCTCTCACAGTGATAAACATCTACAGAGTACCACAGTCAAACATTAGCCGTTTTAGTGACAACCTAGGAAGTATGATAACTGATGCACACATGAACAAAGATCACTTACTACTTTCAGGTGACTTCAATATAAATCTCCTGCAAGACCAGGACCCACAAGTTATTGAATTCACAAACACTGAGTAACTGCATGTTGCTACAAACAGTAACAAAACCTACAAGAGTTACAGAGACTAGTGTTTCCCTACTAGACCACATCTGGACCAACACCATATCCCCTTTAAAATCAGGCATAATCACAGGTAATACCACAGATCACTACCCTACTTTCCTCATAACAAATCTTGGCAAATTACCCCAAGACACTACTAAAGTCACTTTTCAAACTTCACAATGAGGAAGCCATTAATAACTTCACAGCAGCAGTGACAAACATTGACTGGCATATTGAGCTAGAAATCTATACAGATATTGACGAATGTATTAATAATTTTCTAAAAAAGACCCAATACCTCTATAACAAGCACTGCCCTAAAAAAAACTAAACAGATGACAGCTAAGAGACTGAACAGTCCCTGGCTAACACCCAGCATCCTCAAATCCATAAATACAAAATACCTATACGAAAAACAGTACAGAATGGGTCACATAACCAGAGACCAAACAAAACGTTACTCGTCAATCCTAACCAGCCTGATAAGGGCGGCTAAAAAACTGTATTATGATAACAGATTATCCAACTTACGAGGTGATATAAAAAAAGACCTGGAAAACCCTATCAGAAATTCTAGGAACAAAAAAGATATCACGAAATAGCGAAATTGAATTAACAAAACCAGATGAACCCCAACTCCTACCAACTGAAACAGCAAACAGACTCAATAATTTCTTCTCCACTATAGGAAAAAACCTTGCCAATAAAATCCCAAGCTCAGATACCCCACCCAATGACTACCTCACCGGCAACTACCCGAACACACTGTTCCTAGCTCCGACTAACCCTACTGAAATCTCCCTTATTATCAACACACTAAAAAATAAGACAGGAGATTTAAATACCTTACCACCCCTTATATACAAAAAAGCGTCACAAGTGCTATCACCAATCATTGCAACACTCTTTAACAAATTCATAGAATCCTCCACCTTCCCTACAGTTCTCAAAATAGCAAGGGTCACCCCGATCCATAAAGGAGGAGACCAAACAGACTTGAATAACTATAGGCCAATATCCAACTTACACCCTCTCTCTAAAATCTTCGAAATATTAATTCATAAGCGAATCTATTCCTACTTCATCTCCCGCAACATACTCAACCCCTGTCAATTTGGGTTCAGGCCTAATAAAAATACTAATGATGCTATTATACACATGCTAGAACACATACACAGCAATAGAGAAAAACGAAGTCCCACTGGAGATCTTCATTGACTTACGTAAAACTTTCGATACAGTTGACCACGACTTGCTCCACATAAAATTGTCACACTATGGTATAAGAGGGCACTCCCTCAACTACCTAAAGTCTTACCTCAGCAACAGAAGCCAATATGTGTACACAAACGGGGCAAACTCTTCTGCACAGCCAATTACAGTTGGAGTCCAACAGGGAAGTGTCCTAGGCCCTCTTCTCTTTCTCATATACATAAATGACCTACCAAATGCATCACAACTACTCAAACCCACACTATTTGCAGATGACACTACATACGTCTTCTCTCACCCGAGCCCAGTCACGCTAGCCAATACTGTAAATACCGAATTACAGAAAATATCTACCTGGATGAGGACTAACAAAATTACTCTAAGCATTGACAAAACCTACTTCATTCAGTTTGGTAACAGAGCTACAGACGTCTCTCTGAACATAATGATAAACGGATCACCTATCACAAAACTCACAGAGGGAAAATTCTTAGGAATCCACCTTGATAATACTCAAATTTCAAACACATACAACAAATTTCCAAAAAAAATTTCCAAGACCGTAGGCATATTATCGAAGATACGGTACTATGTTCTACAGTCAGCCCTCCTGGCCCTATATCACTCATTTATTTACCCCTATCTCACCTATGGAATTTGTGCATGGGGCTCAACAACAATAAACCATCTCAAACCATTAATTACCCAACAACAGGCTGCAGTCAGAATGATAAATTCCCACTACAGGCAGCACACTCCACCAATATTCAAAACTCTAAAACTACTCACCATACAAAACATCCATACTTATTACTGTACCTACTACATACATAGAACACTTAACTCTGATATAAACCCTCCCCTCAAACGTCTCCTTACCAACCTCAACAGAACACATAGTAAGTAAGTTTGTTCAGGTATACACAAATACAATTACATAGAATTATCATGCATAGTAGCATATGTGTAGAGAACCTGGGATAACCCAAAAAAAGTCAGAGTGACTTATTTCCATTGGGGTCCTTTATTTTAAAATGACCATAACACAAGGCACAGATCACTCTTTGATGTTCCTCGTGTCCATCTCACGCTATGCAAAAACTCAATGCACATAAAAGGCCCTAAAATCTGGAATTCATTACCTGTGAATATAAAAGAAACACTGCCTGTTTATAAATTCAAGTCTCTTCTCAAAAATCACTTACTCACCCACAACTAAATAAATACTGAATAATTGCATCTCATAAATTGTATCTCATAAATGTTTCTCATTATAGTATCTCATGTCTAACCTGTGACCCAATCAAACTTTGTTATTTTTTAATTACATTACCTAACAGAATACTCCATTCTATTGAAGGTTCAGCAACACAGTAAATGACCATATGACCTGTCTTTGTAATTCTCATTTGTGCTAAATTGTTATATGTTTACAATAATGTTTTTAACACTGAATATATCATTGCTTAGTTAATCTTAAGTTAATTTTAAGCCTGCCCATAATGGTCTGCATACAAGGGGCTTTGGCATGTTGCACTGTAATAACTGTATTCCTATGTACTTCTCTGTATCATGTTCAAATAAATAAATAAATAAGGCTGAAAAAATAAATATTCATAGAGTTCCCCCCATCAGACAGGAGTAATCCCCTTTAGTCGCCCCATAGCCCCTACCTCTCCCCGTTTTCCTCTCACATGAGTGGGGGGGACTTTTTATTACATATTTATCATTTGTCTGAAAAATAACGATTAAAGTTTATATTGTGAAACAAATTGAAAATTTCTGAAGATTGTTTCTACGCAAATGTGTCGTATACGCTCTAGTTTTTGTGTAAGTTAGACTGGATGTGGAAGACGAATTTGATACTACTACTAGCGCTCAGATGTCAGTTTAAATCTTACAAATATTTATTTAAGAAACATGTAGTTAGATGGATATGTAGAATGGTAAAAAATATTATTTTTGTTTTTAAAAAAAAATCTTATTTATCTTTTCAGGTGTCACTAAAAAATTTGAGATACGTAAATGAAGATGACATCAAGAAAAAGATTAGAGTTGAGGGAGAAGCTGTGATTGTATCCATAACTTCAAACTTGTGAATATCAGGAAATATGGTAAATTTAATAAGTGGACCCCCGGTTAACGATATTTTTTCACCCAATAAGTATGTTCAGGTGCCAGTACTGACCGAATTTATTCCCATAAGGAATATTGTGAAGTAGATTAGTCCATTTCAGACCCCCAAACATACACGTACAAACGCACTTACATAAATACACTTACATAATTGGTCGCATTTGGAGGTAATCGTTATGCGGGGGTCCACTGTATTTTTAATATCATTGCAATGCATACAGTTGGCAGACGTGATAACATTAAAATACTGCAGAGATTGATGCAACATACTATAACAGAATGTACTTTGCAGTCAGAAGAACTATTTCATGAAGAACTGTTTTGCGGTTGTTCACTGGTGCTCGTGAGGTTTGTTAGTTCTCTCTGCGAGACTTGATGAGAAAACAGTGAAAGCAAAACTGTTCAACACACATGGAGATGGAGTCTTGTTGACGAATATGGAAAAAGTTACTATTTTTTTTTTCATTTTTTTTTTTTTTTTTTTTTTTTTTGTGTGTGTGTGTGTGTGTGTGTGTGTGTGTGTGTGTGTGTGTGTGTGTGTGTGTGTGTGTGTGTGTGTGTGTGTGTGTGTGTGTGTGTGTGTGTGTGTTTGTTTCCAGATTTCAGCTTAACAATTGGTACATAGAACGAGAGAAAAATGGGGAAGATTATTGGTTGTTCAAGCTGCTGGGAAGGATGTCAGAAGAGCTGGCTCCTGAAACACTGTTTTTCTATGTGCAGTTATTCAAAAAATCCGAAAAAGAAAAAGTAGAGAGACTTTGTATATCAATCACACATTCCATAAATGCTGCAACAAGACCTCGATCATATCACTCTTCCACATTACCTGGTTTCTCAATTCAATTCAAGTTTATTCTCTATAAGGGTTACAATGTGGGGTTTACAGGTTTTGGGTATTGTGTTGTTTACATGTTATGAAATACTAATTACAGAGGGGGCCACTAGGACACCTAGCATGGCTAGGCATTTCGGGCAGACTTTGATTAATTCTTAACATTCAATCCTTACAGATTATGGTATTAAGGCTAAGTGACTACATCATAATTTGTGAGTTTAGCAATGTGAATGTTTTTGTTTTGGCACAATACAAAGTGTCTATATTGGAGTATCATAGGCAAACTTATGACTAGTTAGGATTTATTATTTTAAGATTAAGATTAGTATTTCTGGGTTTATAGTCAGTAGGTGAGTGAGTGTAATTGTGAACCACCAGGTGGTTATCATGTAGTTAGTTATCGGGGTGTATCAGGGAGATAAGATGTTTTCTAACTGTAGTTTTGAAAGTGATGAATGTGTCTGCAGTTCTAGAGTTTTCAGGTAGGGTGTTCCAGATTTTAGGTCCTTTGAAATACATTGAATTTTTGTAAAGGTTTAGTCGAACACGGGGAATGTCATAGAGATGTTTGTGTCTGGTGTTATACCTGTGGATCCTGTCACAACTATCAAGAAAGCATTTTAGGTCAAGGTTAATATTTGAATTTAAGGTCCTGTAGATATAGATTGCACAGTAGTAAGTGTGGATGTTCTGAACAGGGAGTAAGTTTAGATCTATGAAGAGTGGGGGGGTGTGTTGCCAGGGATGGAATTTAGTGATTATTCTTACTGCGGCTTTTTCTTGGGTTACTATTGGCTTTAGGTGTGTTGCTGCAGTTGAACCCCAAGCACAGATAGCATAGGTGAGGTATGGATATATAAGTGAGTGGTATAGTGTGAGAAGGGCAGTTTGTGGCACATAGTATCGTATCTTGGAGAGGATCCCCACCCTTTTGGATACTTTTTTTGTTATGTGGTGAATATGGGTGCTGAAAGTTAGGTTGTTGTCGAGGTATAGGCCAAGGAATTTGCCCTCATTATGTCTGGCAATTAGAGTGTTGTCGATCTTAATGTTAAGTTGCACAACACCTGATCTGTTACCAAACATAATATAGTAGGTTTTGCCAGTGTTAAGTTTAAGTTTACTGGCTGTCATCCAAGTCGATATTTTGAGCAGCTCCTCGTTAACAATGGTGTTGAGGGTGGGAAGATTAGGGTGGGAGATGACCTAAGTCGTGTCGTCAGCAAAGAGAATGGGTTTCAGGTGTTGGAATATGTTTGGAAGATCATTGATGTAAATGAGGAAGAGCAGGGGTCCAAGGACATTTCCCTGCGGAACTCCAGAATCAAGTGGCCGTATTGATGAGGCTGTGTCTTTTCTTAGGTCAAAATTTCCTAGCGGATATTCCTTATTTTTTAATGCTGTGTAAAGCAGGTCTAGCATTTTTATAATTGCATCATTAGTGCTTTTATTTTTCCTGAATCCAAATTGGCAGGGGTTGAGTATGTTTTGTGACGTTATAAATGAATATAGTCTCCTGTGCACGAGTTTCTCAAAGATTTTGGATAGCAATGGTAAGTTTGATATTGGCCTAAAGTTGTTTACATCTGTAGGGTCACCACCTTTATGTATTGGTGTAACCCTTGCTGCCTTTAGTGTTGGGAAAATGCTAGTTTCTAGTGACTTGTTAAAAAATAATGTAATAGCATGCGAAAGGACATGGGCCGCTTGCTTATACAATAATGGTGGGACGCGAGACAGATTCCCCGAGTTATTTTTAAGTGACTTTATGATAGTGGTGACTTCTGTGGGCTCAGTTGGTACAAGATAGAAGGAATTTGGGAAATTCCCATCTAGGTAGTCCCCGCACAGGTATTGGTACGTGGGATTTTACTGGCGAGATTAGATCCTTTGTTTGAGAAGTTGTTTATCTTGTTAGCTGTATCAGTGGGATGCAGTGGTGTTTCATGAGGTTTAGTTAGAACAATATTCATGTTTTTTTCAGTTTGTGGGTCCCCAGAATCTGGGAAAGTGTTTTCCAGGTCTTTTTTATATCTTGGTGTAAAATTCTTTCTAAAAGAACTGTCAAGAGTTTTGTTTAATATCTAGATTATGCAGCCCATTATTCTTAGTAGTCAGTGTTAAATCAAGTGGAGTGTAAGTGATGAAGGGGCTGATAAGAGGTGAAGTTGTGGCGGGATGTGCACCTCAGCCTATAAAGCCGAGAGAGAGTACAGTACTCGCCAAAGCTGTCTTAGTAGTGATGTGAGGCTTCATAAGTAACTTGGAGTCAAAGTTAACTCCAAGTATGACTGTGGAAGATGTGCGTGGTATAGGTGTTCGTGAGACAGGGATTCTAATTTCGACAGAAGCAGGGATGCCTCGTCTTTTATGGAAATAGGCGATTCTAGACTTGTTGGAATTGGTCTTTATACGCAATATTTTTTTTAAAGAGTTTAGCAAGGTTAGGGTATGGGTTCCTAACTTTATTTAGAAGTTAAGAACTGTTACCTACATCAGCTCATTTAGAAGCCTTTTATTATTATGAGACATACAAGGAGGGAACAGGATGAAGTTGGAGCCATCTGTGCACCAACAGTTTCATTTGATCAACTGATTTTGTTGTGCGAACATGTTCCAGACTAGAGTCATCCTGGGAATAAATGATCTCAGATGAAGTGATGTTCTAGAGAAGGGTACAGCCAGAGTGAAGTTGCTGCTGGTTGCCCGTTTTGTTGTGTAGAAGCTCACTTCTTGCTGTCCTCGGCTTTGTACATAACAGTAAGGTGGCCCACATCTCTCCGGTGTTGAAGGCTCTACTGAATGACATCTATCCAGGCTGGGTCCAGGCGAGAGATGAGGCATCTTGCTCTGTTCTCTACCATTTCAAGAAGTCGCAATCCAAGAAAGTGGAGCATCCTCAAGGTGTGAACGTACTTGTGCCTCGTACAGAATCTTGCAACTTCTACTGTTGAGCAGATGCTAGATACGTCAAAGTGCAGTAAGCTTCCTGACCGCCTTATTTGCCAGGTTTACAACGTGGTTCTTCATGATCAGTTTGGAGTCGAATTTTACCCCAAGGATATCAGCTTCATCCCCAGGTACCAACACTCTTCCATTGATACTTACCAGTGCTCAAGCATTACCATCATAGTTCCTAGAGACCATCATCATTTGTGTTTTCTCAGCAGCAAATGTTACTTGCCATCGGTTTTTCCAGGCTGATATATCTCTTAGGTGGTGATTGAGATAGCTTAGAGCAGCTGGTATTTCTTATCTTGGATAAGTAAATGTCAGCGTGCTATCATCTGTACATGCATGGGATTCTGGGATGAGATGGAGAAGGTCGTTGAAGTAGATATTCCATAATAATGGTCCAAGCACACTTCCCTGTGGAGCAATTGCTCCAGTACGATGTCCTGCTGATTCTGTTTCAATGAGAGCTATCCTAAGAGATCTACTATAAAGGTTATCACTGAGGAGACGTAGTGTAGAACCTGCAATTCCCAGTGCTTGCAGTTTTGCCGGAGGTCCTGGTGCCACACCCGGTCGAAAGCACCAGCAATGTCCAGTGCTACCACACAGCTGACTTTGCATTCATCCAGTGACTGGTGCCATTTAGTGCAGAGGTTTAACAACAGATCAGCAGCAGAGTAACCTTTCCTGAAGCCATTTTGACGGTCACAAAGTAGTGAGTGGTAGTCAAAAAACTCTGTCATTTGTCTTGAGATTATTGTCTCAAGGGTCTTGCCAGTGATTGACAGGAGTGACACTGGTCTGTAGTACTGGTTTCTGCTCTGCTCTTCTTTTTATGAACAGGGACTACATCTGCCTCTTTCTATAGAGAGGGTCATTTACACTGTACTAGGCAGTGCTGAAAGATGCGAGTTAGAGGTGCTGCTAGGTGATTTGCCCATCTACTCAGCAGTCTTGGGGTCAACTTGTCTGGGTCCACAGCCTTTTCTTGGTCAAGCGATTTAAGAAGATGCACCTCCTCCTGTCTTGTCACCAATGACAGCTTTGAAACAGTTCTTCCAGGATCAGGAACTTACATTTTGGCAGCAAAAATGTTCGGCAAATAGGTCAGCTTTCTCTTGACTGCTAGTAGAGGTGGTCCCATCCTGTCGATTTAGAGGCTGAATAAGTTCATCAGGCAGATAACCTTGTCTGTCCTTGACCGGGGACCACCAGGTTTTGGAGCTCACTCTACCTGATGCTAGCTTTCTTTTTGTGTCTGCCTCCCATTTAAAGATAGCCCACTTTTGAACTTCACCCATATGCCTACAAGCTTGCCTGTGCAAGTTCCTGCTATAGGTAGTGAAATGTTTCTTATGCCTTCCCCAAGCCTTGTACTTAGCAGTAGAAGCCTCGCTACAACAAAGGCCAAACCAAGGTTGATCTGTACTCTTCGTCACATACTGCCGGTGAAGGATGTATACGTTCTGTGGATTAAGGACGTGTCCAGTGAAGGCATTCACTTGGTTGTCAACATCACTTTGGAGAAGAACATTCCAATCGATGGTGGCGACTCAGAGCAAAGGGCTGGCCAGTTTCCTCTTTCCCACAACCAGGTTGTAAGTGTGGATTCCTCACCTTGACTCACGAAATCGTAATGACACGATTGCAATCGTGTCATTACGATTTCGTGAGTCATGTTGACGGCAGTGAGGGGACTTGAGCTAGAGTTCGTCACGGCCACGCTAGCTGGAGATTCGTCTGTAAAAACTTGCATTTGTGGTCACAGTGGTGCCTATGCTAACCTTCCTATGATGTAGAAATATACCTAGTTGGATGAATCTTATTGTGGCTAGCTGGTCTAGTGGCTAACGCGACGGTCTGGAGTTTTGAGACTCTCTGACCGCGGGTTCAATCCCGCCCGTGGCATGGTTTATTCCTCACCTTATTCTGTTGGGATTTTCAGTTTCGTAAAAACAGCTTGTGGTCAAGCTCCAACGTAGCCGAGGGGTTGACAAGTGACTATACCTTATGACAGATCACTCACTGCAAAACAGTCACCAAAGTCTCTCTGTATAAGATGTTGGTTGAGGTCACCAACGATTATAAGTTCCCATGCGCTAATCCTGTGCATCTCGCGTTGTGTTGTGTGTGTAAGGAATCTAGTATTTTCATGTACAGTGAGTTGTGTAATATCGTCTGCATAAGATATTTAGGTATAAGGGGTTTGGTAAGCCATTTGTGTAGAGAATATAGAGTGCAGGAGAAAGGACGTAGCCTTGAGGGACTCCTACCTGAAGGGTAAAGTAGTCGGAGAAGTTATTCCTGCACTTTCTACATGCAGTGCGGTCATCAAGGAAGTTACATAGTAATTTAGTCATGGTGACTGGAAGATCAAAAGCGTTACAGATCATATACTTAAGCCGTCGTGCCAGACATTGTCGTAAGCTTTCTCCACGTCCTTGGCAAAGAGGGCAGTTGCACGGTCTTAGGCTTTATTTATCTGTATATGGTTCAGGATGATATATAAAGCGTCCTGTGTAGAGCGGTGTTGTCTAAATCCAAACTGTCGTTCGTTTAATTAGTGATTTGTCTCAAGGTGAGTGCGGAGTCTTATGTTAACAAGTCTTTCAAAAGTCTTTCCTAAGATTTCTAGCAAGCTTATGGGTCTATAGTTCACAGGGTTAGTCAAGTCTTTGCCAGGCTTTAGGATGAGGGTAGTCGTAGCAGATTTAAGGAGAGTTGGAAATAATCCAGAGGTAAGAGAAGCATTAAAAAGATCAGTGTGAGCAGAAGAAATAATGTGTAGGTGTTGATGTATTGTGTGGGATAGTTCAGAATCACCAGGTGCTTTTATGAGAAGACGAGTGAGAAGGGAGATGACAGTTGTGTGAAAGGAGAATTAAGAGAATGTGAAGGAGAGGGAATCAAGAGAGATGACTGGGTTAAAGGTGGTGAAATAACTATGTTCTGTGATCCGGGGTTCAGTGTCTTGTGAATGTTCAAGAACTGCAGGGTCAGGTGGGTGAGGATGGAATATGTTTTCCCAGATGTCCTTGAAAATGTGTACAGCCTCTGCTGTGTCAGAGATGTGTCTTTTGTTGTGAGTGACGTGTTGGAATTCTGTTGTGTTTGGGGTTCCCCTGATTTTCCGGATAAAATTCCAGAAAGTTTTGAGATCCTTGATGCAGTGTTTATCTGGAGTGTCAGTGACTGATTACCAGTATTTGTTGTGGTTCTCCTCCAGACTGTGGATGTATACATCCCCATTACAGAGATATCTTAGCGTATTAGACCGAGTCTATTTTGGTTAGTGTTGAAACAGTATCGATAGCATAGGAGCAGGCGCTTTCTTTCCTATAGTCGAAAAAAATAGCGTACCTTGTGAAAATAAATGGTATAAAGTACCGACACAATGGAAATATACACACACATGCAGTAAAATGTGATCCTTTATCAAGTCACAAACAGATCTCAGGTCTGTTTGTGACTTGATAAAGCCCACTGCGTGAGCGAAACGTTGTCAATAAAGGATCACATTATGCTGCATATGTGTTTACATTTCCAGCGTATCTTGTAGTGTCTTTAGAGCACTGTTTTGTCAACACCTAGTGTGAGAGAATGTTGTTTATGTTCATATTGTGTCTATGTCAGAAATAGGCCTGTTGTTATAGTTGTGTGAGAGGTCTATGTGGTCAAGGTGTTGTTTGAACATGTCCCAGTCTGCTTGTTAGCAAGCTGGAGTGGAGTTGATGGGAATGAGTATGGGATATGAAGAAATATGAAGTGTGATATGAACGTGATCAGAGCCTGAGAGAGGACCGGGTGATATGAAGTGATGAAGGTAATTACTGGCTGTATATGTAGTGACTGTCAGGTTTACACTGGTGGTGAAGTGTTAACCATAGTGAATAAGGTGTTTTTGTGGGACAAGTTGAAGTAGTTGTTTTTCATGTTGGTTAGTATAATTGTCATGGAAGGCAGTGTATTTTGCATTTAAATCTGCAAGAAGGTATACATGAAGATTGGTGTGCTTGAAAAGACATGTGAGATCATGTATATTTATGTTTGTGTTAGGATGTGTTTATGTGGTGAAAATCACGATTGGGCCATGTTGTGTGTATACTTTCACAGCCATGCCGTGAGAAGAGAGAGAGAGAGAGAGAGAGAGAGAGAGAGAGAGAGAGAGAGAGAGAGAGAGAGAGAGAGAGAGAGAGAGAGAGAGAAATTCATGTTCTATAGTGCTATTTGCCAGAATGGCTACGCCATTACATGTCAGCAGGAGCCTGTCGAGCTGTTTAACTAAGTGATTCGCTGAGTATCATGCTCACAAGTGCTGTGTGAGCGCTCTGACTCAAGTTCAGCGAGTATGTTTGTGTTAAAGGCACGTATGTTGAACTGTGTGACTTAAAGGGCCATGATGGGGGTGTTGAATGTATTTGGGAATATTTGTTTTTTTCAGCTTATCACTATGCCCCATTTGGAGTATACTGTCTGCTGGCTTGTGTGTTGTTTAGAGCTCATTCTAGCATTTGCGTTTTGGTAAGGGAGGAGGAGGAGTGAAGAGATTCATCGTGTTTACAATCTTGTGATTTTTAGGTAGAGGAATTAGATTTCTTTTTTGAAACAGAGGGTGATTTATGAATTGTGGAGGTGATGATGAGTGAGATGAGGCTGAAGGTGGTGTATTTTTTTGCAGTGGTAGAGGTGGTGGAAGGGGCGTTTAAGGTGGAGGAGGAAGTTGAAGTAGGAGTGGGCACAGGTTATGCTGAGGCAGCATATGGAGTCAGGTCAGCTGTGGGAGATATAGCCTTCATGTATTCTATCCCACGAACAAGATGAACCAGGATTTGGTGGAGAAATCAGCAACTCAGCAACCAGGAACAGTCTAGGAGTCAGTGTTTAGAATGATTCAGAACACGAAGGAAAACAAAAAGCCTCTTCCAGCACGGTGGATCGAACCAACCAGTACAGAGGTCAATAACAAAATGGCCTTGCTTTTTTTTTTTTGCCTTGGTATCACGGATGTTGACTGGCCAGTGTTGAGGTCCTGTGTGCAGCCTTTTTTTTAAAGTAAACATCTAGACCCGGGTGAGTCTTAGTAATGATGACCAACACGTAAACAGAGACAATGTTAGACACTTGTCGGGTGTAAGATAATCGTCGACACCAGCTCTTGGTCACCTGGTTATGAAACAAGTCAGCACCGCAACACCTACGTCAAGCCAAGAGTAAAGTTGAAGAAGGCGGCAAAAAGCCTTGAATGACACCTCAGAGAGCATTAATAAGCAGCAACAGAGACGATATAAACGTGTTTGAAATTCCCTTAACCTTACATATCCATTATATCAAGACCCGTAATCAACAAAACTGATTGGCAGAACAGACTCGTCCTTGAATGATTATTCATTATTTTTGTGATAGTTACAGCATGTGTGGCGTCATATCCACCTTGTTACTACTGCACCACAGTACCGTGATCAAGTAACTTGACCGAGACACAACTTAACACCGCTGCTCCTCTAAGTACTGGAAATCTTTCATGCCCTTTATGTACTGATAAAAATTCTCGTGGGCGAGATATTTCTTAAAAATTTTCCTAGTGATACATATGTGTCTAGTGTTACATGTATCACTGTTATCTCATCGACTGATTTGAATCATAGTAAAATACGTATTTTTAGGGTAGTGTATAGATTTAAAGCTGAGAGTTCAGTAAACCAGAGCTCAAGTAAGCTGGGCATTCCAGTAAACCACTGACTCCAATAAGCCAGTAACTATAGTAGGCCACCGACTCCAGTAAACCAACGGCTCCAGTAAACCACCGACTCCAGTAAACCACCGACTCCAGTAAACCACCGACTCCAGTAAACCACCGACTCCAGTAAACCACCGACTCCAGTAAACCACCGACTCCAGTAAACCACCGACTCCAGTAAACCACCGACTCCAGTAAACCACCGACTCCAGTAAGCCAGTAACTACAGTAAGCCACTGACTCCAGTAAGCCACTGACTCCAGTAAACCACTGACTCCAGTAAACCACCGACTCCAGTAAGCCAGTAACTACAGTAAGCCACTGACTCCAGTAAGCCAGTAACTACAGTAAGCCACTGACTCCAGTAAGCCACTGAGTCCAGTAAACCACCGACTCCAGTAAGCCAGTAACTACAGTAAGCCACTGACTCCAGTAAGCCACTGGCTCCAGTAAGCCAGTAACTACAGTAAGCCACTGACTCCAGTAAGCCAGTAACTACAGTAAGCCACTGACTCCAGTAAGCCACTGGCTCCAGTAAGCCAGTAACTACAGTAAGCCACTGACTCCAGTAAGCCACTGACTCCAGTAAGCCACTGAGTCCAGTAAGCCAGTAACTACAGTAAGCCACTGACTCCAGTAAGCCACTGACTCCAGTAAGCCAGTAACTACAGTAAGCCAGTAACTACAGTAAGCCAGTAACTACAGTAAGCCACTGACTCCAGTAAGCCAGTAACTACAGTAAGCCACTGACTCCAGTAAGCCACTGACTCCAGTAAGCCACTGGCTCCAGTAAGCCAGTAACTACAGTAAGCCACTGACTCCAGTAAGCCACTGACTCCAGTAAACCACCGACTCCAGTAAGCCAGTAACTACAGTAAGCCACTGACTCCAGTAAACCAGTAACTACTGTAAATTAGGAACACTTATAAACCAGTGACTGCAGTAAACTAAGTACTCCATTAAGCAGGAACTATTGTATATCACGAACTACAGAAAACAAGGAACTGTATTTAATCAGAGACTATAAAAAAACAGTGACTAAGTGCCATTATTAAAATGTTTTGAGTACTACATTTACACAAGTTATGGCCAGATTAAAGCAACACACTCTTCTGCGTATACGCTTCATCATCCTACGTATTGCATTCCCCTCTTCCGTACTCAGTGAATGAATGACTTGTTAGACAAGACAACATCAGATAGGATCAGAGGATTAGTGAACTGGTTGTGGAGCCACAGACTCGTGCTATATGGAAACTACAGTGATAACCTATCCACCAGAAAGAGTATTTCACTTCCTAAAATAAAGACTAAACTCACTCACTCTCTCTGTATACATTGTATATATATACATTATATAATAATATATATTTATATATATATATATATATATATATATATATATATATATATATATATATATATATATATATATATATGCAAGGAATTCGCGAGAGCATGCGAAATATACACAAACACTGATCTCTGGCTGAAGGAGACTCGAACCTACGAACCTTAGGACAAGGTATGCAGTGCTTTACCAATCTACCCACACTGGACAATACCTTGGCGTGTAGCAGAGCTACACGTTTGATCCAAGGCAGCCAGCTTTCAGGGAGAAGGCTTACAGCTTTTCATCTCATCCCCTGCATGCATCAGCCTTACTAGAGATTTGAACAATGCAAGGAATTCGCGAGAGCATGCGAAATATACACAAACACTGATCTTTGGCTGAAGGAGACTCGAACCTACGAACCTTAGGACAAGGTACGCAGTGCTCTACCAATCTACCCACACTGGACAATACCTTGGCGTGTAGCAGAGCTACACGTTTGATCCAAGGCAGCCAGCTTTCAGGGAGAAGGCTTACAGCTTTTCATCTCATCCCCTGCATGCATCAGCCTTACTAGAGATTTGAACAATGCAAGGAATTCGCGAGAGCATGCGAAATATACACAAACACTGATCTCTGGCTGAAGGAGACTCGAACCTACGAACCTTAGGACAAGGTACGCAGTGCTTTACCAATCTACCCACACTGGACAATACCTTGGCGTGTAGCAGAGCTACACGTTTGATCCAAGGCAGCCAGCTTTCAGGGAGAAGGCTTACAGCTTTTCATCTCATCCCCTGCATGCATCAGCCTTACTAGAGATTTGAACAATGCAAGGAATTCGCGAGAGCATGCGAAATATACACAAACACTGATCTCTGGCTGAAGGAGACTCGAACCTACGAACCTTAGGACAAGGTACGCAGTGCTTTACCAATCTACCCACACTGGACAATACCTTGGCGTGTAGCAGAGCTACACGTTTGATCCAAGGCAGCCAGCTTTCAGGGAGAAGGCTTACAGCTTTTCATCTCATCCCCTGCATGCATCAGCCTTACTAGAGATTTGAACAATGCAAGGAATTCGCGAGAGCATGCGAAATATACACAAACACTGATCTCTGGCTGAAGGAGACTCGAACCTACGAACCTTAGGACAAGGTACGCAGTGCTTTACCAATCTACCCACACTGGACAATACCTTGGCGTGTAGCAGAGCTACACGTTTGATCCAAGGCAGCCAGCTTTCAGGGAGAAGGCTTACAGCTTTTCATCTCATCCCCTGCATGCATCAGCCTTACTAGAGATTTGAACAATGCAAGGAATTCGCGAGAGCATGCGAAATATACACAAACACTGATCTCTGGCTGAAGGAGACTCGAACCTACGAACCTTAGGACAAGGTACGCAGTGCTTTACCAATCTACCCACACTGGACAATACCTTGGCGTGTAGCAGAGCTACACGTTTGATCCAAGGCAGCCAGCTTTCAGGGAGAAGGCTTACAGCTTTTCATCTCATCCCCTGCATGCATCAGCCTTACTAGAGATTTGAACAATGCAAGGAATTCGCGAGAGCATGCGAAATATACACAAACACTGATCTCTGGCTGAAGGAGACTCGAACCTACGAACCTTAGGACAAGGTACGCAGTGCTTTACCAATCTACCCACACTGGACAATACCTTGGCGTGTAGCAGAGCTACACGTTTGATCCAAGGCAGCCAGCTTTCAGGGAGAAGGCTTACAGCTTTTCATCTCATCCCCTGCATGCATCAGCCTTACTAGAGATTTGAACAATGCAAGGAATTCGCGAGAGCATGCGAAATATACACAAACACTGATCTCTGGCTGAAGGAGACTCGAACCTACGAACCTTAGGACAAGGTACGCAGTGCTTTACCAATCTACCCACACTGGACAATACCTTGGCGTGTAGCAGAGCTACACGTTTGATCCAAGGCAGCCAGCTTTCAGGGAGAAGGCTTACAGCTTTTCATCTCATCCCCTGCATGCATCAGCCTTACTAGAGATTTGAACAATGCAAGGAATTCGCGAGAGCATGCGAAATATACACAAACACTGATCTCTGGCTGAAGGAGACTCGAACCTACGAACCTTAGGACAAGGTATGCAGTGCTTTACCAATCTACCCACACTGGACAATACCTTGGCGTGTAGCAGAGCTACACGTTTGATCCAAGGCAGCCAGCTTTCAGGGAGAAGGCTTACAGCTTTTCATCTCATCCCCTGCATGCATCAGCCTTACTAGAGATTTGAACAATGCAAGGAATTCGCGAGAGCATGCGAAATATACACAAACACTGATCTCTGGCTGAAGGAGACTCGAACCTACGAACCTTAGGACAAGGTACGCAGTGCTTTACCAATCTACCCACACTGGACAATACCTTGGCGTGTAGCAGAGCTACACGTTTGATCCAAGGCAGCCAGCTTTCAGGGAGAAGGCTTACAGCTTTTCATCTCATCCCCTGCATGCATCAGCCTTACTAGAGATTTGAACAATGCAAGGAATTCGCGAGAGCATGCGAAATATACACAAACACTGATCTTTGGCTGAAGGAGACTCGAACCTACGAACCTTAGGACAAGGTACGCAGTGCTCTACCAATCTACCCACACTGGACAATACCTTGGCGTGTAGCAGAGCTACACGTTTGATCCAAGGCAGCCAGCTTTCAGGGAGAAGGCTTACAGCTTTTCATCTCATCCCCTGCATGCATCAGCCTTACTAGAGATTTGAACAATGCAAGGAATTCGCGAGAGCATGCGAAATATACACAAACACTGATCTCTGGCTGAAGGAGACTCGAACCTACGAACCTTAGGACAAGGTACGCAGTGCTTTACCAATCTACCCACACTGGACAATACCTTGGCGTGTAGCAGAGCTACACGTTTGATCCAAGGCAGCCAGCTTTCAGGGAGAAGGCTTACAGCTTTTCATCTCATCCCCTGCATGCATCAGCCTTACTAGAGATTTGAACAATGCAAGGAATTCGCGAGAGCATGCGAAATATACACAAACACTGATGGGTAGATTGTGGGTAGATTGGTAAAGCACTGCGTACCTTGTCCTATGGTTCGTAGGTTCGAGTCTCCTTCAGCCAGAGATCAGTGTTTATATATATATATATATATATATATATATATATATATATATATATTTATTTATTTATTTATTTATTTATTTATTTACAATTTGAGCACACATACAGAGGTACAAAAAAATACAGATAAGAGCAGCATGCCAAAGCCACTTACACTATGCATAGCATTACGGGCTGGCTTAAAATTAACTTAAGATTAACTAAGCAATGATGAAATCAGTGATAAAACATTAATGTAAACAGATTACTATAAAGCACAAGTGAGTATTACAAAGACAGGTCATATGGTTGCTTGCATTGTTGTACATTCAGTCGTATGGTAGTGCATTTAAAAAATAATAAATTTAGATTGGGTTTTAGGTTTAACATTTATGTGATATAATTGTGAGAAACATTTAAGATATACAATTTATAAGGTTCAGTTATTCAGTATTTATTTGGTTTTGGGTGAGTAGGTGATCTTTCAGAAGAGACTTGAATTTATAAACAGGTAGTGTTTCTTTTATATTTACAGGTAATGAATTCCAGATTTTAGGGCCTTTTATGTGCATTGAGTTTTTGCATAGTGTGAGATGGACACGAGGAACATCAAAGAGTGATCTATGCCTTGTGTTATGGTCACGTGTTCTGTTGAGGTTGGCAAGGAGATGTTTGAGGGGAGGGTTAATATCAGAGTTAAGTGTTCTATGTATGTAATAGGTGCAGTAATAAGTATGGATGTTTTGTATGGTGAGTAGGTTTAGTGTACTGAATATTGGTGGAGTGTGCTGCCTGTAGTGAGAATTTGTTATCATTCTAACTGCAGCCTTTTGTTGGGTAATTAGTGGTCTGAGATGGTTAATTGTTTTTGAGCCCCATGCACAAATTCCATAGGTGAGATAGGGGTAAATAAGAGAGTGATATAGGGCCAGGAGGGCTGACTGTGGAGCATAGTACCGTATCTTCGATAGTATGCCTACAGTCTTGGAAATTTGAGTCTATTATCAAGGTGGATTCCTAAGAATTTTCCCTCTGTTAGCTTTGTGATAGGTGATCCGTTTATCATTATGTTAAGAGGGACATCTGTAGCTCTGTTACCAAACTGAATGAAGTAGGTTTTGTCAATGTTTAGTGTAAGTTTGTTAGTCCTCATCCAGGTAGATATTTTCTGTAATTCGGTATTTACAGTATTGGCTAGCGTGACTGGGCTCGGGTGGGAGAAGACGTATGTAGTGTCATCTGCAAATAGTGTGGGTTTGAGCAATTGCGAAGCAATTGGTAGGTCATTTATGTATAGGAGAAAGAGAAGAGGGCCAAGGACACTTCCCTGTGGGACACCAACTGTAATTGGTTGTGCAGAAGAGTTTGCCCCATTTGCGTACACATATTGGCTTCTGTTGCTGAGGTATGACTTGAGGTAGTTGAGGGAGTGCCCTCTTACACCATAGTGCGACAATTTTACGTGGAGCAAGTCATGATCAACTGTATCAAAAGCTTTACGTAAGTCAATGAAGATCCCCAGTGGGACTTCTTTTTTCTCTATTGCAGTGTATATATGTTCTAGCATGTGTATAATAGCATCATTAGTATTTTTATTTGGCCTGAATCCAAATTGGCAGGGGTTGAGTATGTTTTGGGAGATAAGGTAGGAGTAGATTCGTTTATGAATTAATTTTTCGAAGATTTTTGAGAGAGGGTGTAAGTTGGATATTGGCCTACAGTTATTCAACTCTGTTTGGTCTCCTCCTTTGTGGATCGGGGTGACCCTTGCTATTTTGAGTACTGTAAGGAAGGTGGAGGATTCTATGGATTTGTTAGTGTTGCAATGATTGGTGATAGCACTTGACACTTTTTTGTATATAAAGGGTGGTAAGGTATTTAAGTCTCCTGCCTTGTTTTTTAGTGCGTTGATAATAAGGGAGACTTCGTATGGGTTAGTCGGAGCTAGGAACAGTGTGTTCGGGTAGTTACCGGTGAGGTAGTCATTTGGTGGGGTATCTGAGCTTGGGATTTTATTGGCAAGGTTTTGTCCTATAGTGGAGAAGAAATCATTGAGTCTGTTTGCTGTTTCTGTTGGTGGGAGTTGGGGTTCATCTGATTTTGCTAATTTTATTGCGCTATTTCGTGATATCTTTTTTGTTCCCAGAATTTCTGATAGGGTTTTCCAGGTCTTTTTTATATCACCTCGTAAGTTGGATAATCTGTTCTCATAATACAATTTTTTTGCCTTTCTTATCAGGCTGGTTAGGATTGACGAGTAACGTTTTGTTTGGTCTCTGGTTATGTGACCCATTCTGTACTGTTTTTCATATTGGTGTTTTGAATTTATGGATTTGAGAATGCTGGGTGTTAGCCAGGGACTGTTCAGTCTCTTAGCTGTCATCTGTTTAGTTTTTTTAGGGCATTGCTTGTTATAGAGGTATTGGGTCTTTTTTAGAAAATTATTAATACATTCGTCAAAATCTGTATAGATTTCTAGCTCAGTGTGCCAGTCAATGTTTGCTACTGCTGTTGTGAAGTTATTAATGGCTGCCTCATTGTGAAGTCTGAAGGTGACTTTAGTAGTGTCTTGGGGTAGTTTACCAAGAGTTGTTATGAGGAAAGTAGGGTAGTGGTCTGTGGTATTATCTGTAATTATGCCTGATTTTAAAGGGGATATGGTGTTGGTCCAGATGTGGTCAAGTAGGGAAACACTAGTCTCCGTAACTCTTGTAGGTTTTGTTACTGTTGGTAGCAACATACAGTTACTCATTGTGTTTGTGAATTCAGTAACGTGTGGGTCCTGGTCTTGCAGATTTATATTGAAGTCGCCTGAGAGTAGTAAGTGATCTTTGTTCATGCGTGCATCAGTTATCATACTTCCTAGGTTTTGACTAAATTGGCTAATGTTTGACTGTGGAACTCTGTAAATGTTTATCAATGTGAGAGGTTTTTGTAGGTATTTGGATTTAAATTTGGCTATTATATATTCCCCATGTTCATCCCTTGTGCAAGTATTAGTGATACATTCTAGTTGGTCTGAGTAGTATATGGCTGTGCCACCTCCTTGTTGGTCTGGCCTACAGTTGTGTATGGCTGTGTAACCAGGAATGGCATAGACATCTGTAGTATCAGGCTTTAGCCAGGTTTCAGTTAGTGTAATGATGGACATATTGGTATGTAAGGAATTTAGTAATGCTATGAGGTCAATGTAATGCTTGCTTAAAGATCTGATATTGTAGTTAAAGACAGTTATGTTGTTGTTGGCACTGAGAAGTGCCTTTGATTGTTCTGCAGTGTAGTAATTACAGTAACTGTTTGATTCATTTAAGTCATTAAATAAGAGGTTGGTATCAGGATCAATGCTTGTAATCATAAGATTTGTAGTGAATCTATAGTTAGAATTAAGTATAAAATAAAGTAAATAGTCTTAAGCTAAAAAATAGCGCCTGAATTATTTAACAAATGTAAAATAATGAGCTAAGGTAGGTTTTTTTTTTTTTTTTTTTTTTTTTTTTAGCTAAAATAAAGGAGACAATATAAAAGGGACTAATACAAATAAAGTGATGATCAAATAATGGAGCTTGGGAATATGATAGTAGGTAGTACTATAAAGGTAATTATTTAAAGTTAGAATTATAGTATAAAATTATAATATAAAAGGGACTAATATAAGTTGTGGTGAACAATAAAGTGGTAATCAAATAAATGAGCTTTGGAATATAATGGCAAAATTGTGAACTTATTCTACTTTAGCACCTAAGAATAGCACCTTGATTATTTTAACAATTGTGAATATATAAACTAGGGTAGTTATATAAAGCTAAAATAAAGGAGAAAATATATAAGGGACTAAAATTAAGTAATGGTAAACAAAGTTAAATGGACAGATGGTCACTGTGAAATAATATTGGTTTAAGAGTAAGATCTGATTTGTAATATTAAATAAATTGAGCAGTTTATTGCACAATAAAAAGTAAAAAAAAATGAGGTAGTTGATACTAGCTAGCAAAAGATAGTTTTGATACTTGCAAAAAAGTAATTGGAATATACACTAATTGCATACACAATGAAAAGTGACTAAAAAACAAGTAGTGATAAACAAAATTAAATGGACAGGTAAGAATAATGAATATTATTAATTTGGAGTAAGATTTGACTTGTAATTTAAAATTATGAGCAATTAATAGCAGTAAGAAAGAAGTATAGAGTATTGGAGGTAGTTGGTATTAGCTAGTGATGAAAAATAATAAAAATAACAATGCACAATATAATAGTAACGTACACTATATGTACCACACGTATATATGTATTAAGGGCACTTATCTAATCTGTTACAGAAATGTCAGCTTTTCTAAGGAAGGTAGAGAAATCGTGTTCATTTGAGATGGTATATTGTTGTCCTGTTGATGTTTTCCTTACTAGTATTTTCCCATCTCGCATGAAACACTGATGTATTTTGTTTTCCTGTTTAAGTTTTCTCAGCCTGAACAGAAGGTTTTGACGTTTTTTTGTTAGACACTCGTTGATGTAGACTCCATTTTTCATTGTAATTGCTGATTTAATTAGGTCCTTTCTTTTATCGTATGAATGAAGTCGGATCATTATACTGTGTTTACTTCCTGGTTTTCCTAACAAACGTGTTTCTTTGATTTCATTGTTTTGCACGATGACTTGTACGTGGTCCTGTATTATCCTGATAGCAGTTTCTTTGCACTGTGCTTGTGTTATGTCACTAGGAATGTGTGGACTGTTTATTATTACTGCATCAGACAACTTATCTTGTTCAGTTTTGTCGTCTTGGAAATCAAGGTATTCATTTAGTCGAGTGTGCATGTTCTGATTCCAGTCCTTGATTGCTTCTTCAACCTTCATATTTATTGTTGTTATTTGCTCAGTGTGACTGGCTATAGCTGCTTTTAGAGTATTTTCTGTGTCAACACTTCCCGATGTAATCTTCTCTTCAAGGTTTTGGATCTTATTCTCGAGGTTGGTTATCTTGGATTCTCGTCGCTCGAGTGTTGCTTTGATATCTTTGATTTCATTTTCTAGAGCAACGATGTAGTCCTTGATATTGTCAGGAATAATCATACCTGAGTTATCATGGGTGAATCCTTTGAAGGGAGTGAAGTTGGAGGGGGAGTCAGCCATGTTTGTTGTTGTTGTTGTTGTTGTTGTTCCTTGGGTGGCGGCGGTGAGGGGGGTTGATGATACACCGGCGTCCTGCTGGGTAGACAAGTTGAGTTCTAGGGTCCTTGCTGTTATCCTATTATTACTGGTGTTGTTTCTTCTGCGATATCCTTTCATAGTATCACTGAAGTAGATACTGTGTAGCAATGGAGGAGAAGGCTTGTTTTCTCGGAGCTTGGGTTAAGTGGTTGTCTGGCAGCGGAGGCAGTGTTTGGGTTAGCAAGGCTGTCTTCCTTAGATCTTCTAATTTTGTCAAGATTTGGGTTACATTCTTAGTATTCTTGGGTCATGTTGTGGTCTACGTGGGTTCATGTAGTTGAACTTTCACTTAGGCCATCACAAGTTTTGATGAGCGATGTTTTTTTGAGAAAGAAGAGCTGGTAGGATACCGTTGCTGCCGCTGCCGCCGCTGCACGACATATATATGTCGTGCCGAATATGTAAAATTGGTCAATTAGCAAGAACTCATTTAAAATTAAGTCCTTTACAAAATTTTCTCTTATACGTTTAAAGATATATTTTTTTCATTAATGTTGATGTAAAAATTAATAATTTTGCATCAAAAGGAACTTGGAAAACTTACCTAACCTCATTTTAACAAGAACAATTTATTTTAGCCTAACCCAGCTAAATATATTTTAGATTTGTTTATAATAATTTAATACTAAACAAACACAGTGAAATATATTTTTTTCGTTAGGTTCAGAATGATTTTGGCAAAATTATTGCATACACAAATTTTTACTTGTCCTATATGGCAAGATGAACGTTGCTATTTAAGCCAAGATGGCAAGTTCTGCCTATTCGGCACGACATTATATATATATATATATATAATCATATATATATATCATATATATATATATATATATATATAAATATGCAAAACAACCACTCTGAAAGAATAGAGAAATTTTAAGAGCTTTCGTGACTACTCACATTATCAAGGAACTATGAAAGTAAAGCATCCAAGGAAGGTATATAAGGGGTCTGGCCAACACCTCACTATCAGCTCCCACAACGGTTAAACACCTGACGCGCGCCGACCCAACTTGGATAGGTCCTTTGCACAACCCACCAACAAACTATTCTACCCAAGAAAATTTAAAAATTATTATTTGTCCAGTGTATTATTAAATTCTTCCCAAATTCTATTAATTATAAATGGATCTAATTTATATAAACCAAAGGAAATATTCATATTATTGTCAAAACTGCTTTTTATGAAACAAGATTCAATTATATTCCTGTCGACCATGGACTTGCTTGATACTACTTTCTCAACTTTTTGAAAATCAATTGGATGGTTAAAATCTCTTACATGAATAAATAGAGCATTGGAATCTTGTCCAGTTCTAATGCTATATTTATGTTGTTTTAATCTTAGTTCGAGATTTTTACCAGTTTGACCGTAATAAACTTTATCGCAAATTTTACAAGGAATCTTATACACACATCCATCAGCATTTTGGGGGGAATTCTTTATCAAAAGTTTTTTTTACTGTATCAAGATTTTTGAATACAACTTTAATATTAAAAGTCTTAAGAAGAGAATGCATATCAACCAAGTTTTCATGGTAAGGGAGAACCAACATATTTTTAGTTGAATAAGGCTGGTTGTCCCTTTTTGGATTGTAAAAAGTATTTCTAGCAACTTTAAAAGATTTATCAATTACATTTCTTGGGTATTTTAAATCATTACCTATTTCATAAATTTTGGATATTTCCTCATCTATGAACCCAGGACTACAAATTCGTAAAGCTCTCAAAAACATTGATGAGAAGACAGTTTGACTCTATCTTGATGCGCAGAATAATAGTAGTATCAAGCAAGTCCATGGTCGACAGGAATATAATTGAATCTTGTTTCATAAAAAGCAGTTTTGACAATATGAATATTTCCTTTGGTTTATATAAATTAGATCCATTTATAATTAATAGAATTTGGGAAGAATTTAATAATACACTGGACAAATGATAATTTTTAAAATTTTCTTGGGTAGAATAGTTTGTTGGTGGGTTGTGCAAAGGACCTGTCCAGTTGGGCCGGCGCACGTCAGGTGTTTAACCGTTGTGGGATCTGATAGCGAGGTGTTGGCCAGACCCCTTATATAGCTTCCTTGGATGCTTTACTTTCATAGTTCCTTGATAATGTGAGTAGTCACGAAAGCGCTTGGAATTTCTCTATTTTTTCAGAGTGGTTGTTTTGCATATTCTGAAATCACCTGTTTACTGTGATCTTATTGCATATATATATATATATATATATATATATATATATATATATATATATATATATATATATATATATATATATATATATATATATATATATATATAGGTAGTAGGTTGGTAGACAGCAACCACCCAGGGAAGTACTACCGTCCTGCCAGATGACTGTGAAACAGAAACCTGTAACTGTTTTGCATGATGGTAGGATTGCTGGTTTCTTTTTCTGTCTCATAAACACGCTAGATAACATGGATATCTTGCTACTCCTACTAACATTTTGGTCACACTTCACAGACACGCACATGCATATATATATATACATACATCAAGGTTTTTCTCCTTTTTCTAAATAGTTCTTGTTCTTCTTTATTTCTTCTATTGTCCATGGGGAAGTGGAAAAGAATCTTTCCTCCGTAAGCCATGCGTGTCGTATGAGGCGACTAAAATGCCGGGAGCAATGGGCTAGTAACCCCTTCTCCTGTAGACACTTACTAAAAAAGAGAAGAAGAAAAACTTTATAAAACTGGGATGCTTAAATGTGCGTGGATGTAGTGCGGATGACAAGAAACAGATGATTGCTGATGTTATGAATGAAAAGAAGTTGGATGTCCTGGCCCTAAGCGAAACAAAGCTGAAGGGGGTAGGAGAGTTTCAGTGGGGGGAAATAAATGGGAATAAATCTGGAGTATCTGAGAGAATTAGAGCAAAGGAAGGGGTAGCAGTAATGTTAAATGATCAGTTATGGAAGGAGAAAAGAGAATATGAATGTGTAAATTCAAGAATTATGTGGATTAAAGTAAAGGTTGGATGCGAGAAGTGGGTCATAATAAGCGTGTATGCACCTGGAGAAGAGAGGAATGAAGAGGAGAGAGATAGATTTTGGGAGATGTTAAGTGAATGTATAGGAGCCTTTGAACCAAGTGAGAGAGTAATTGTGGTAGGGGACCTGAATGCTAAAGTAGGATAAACTTTTAGAGAGGGTGTGGTAGGTAAGTTTGGGGTGCCAGGTGTAAATGATAATGGGAGCCCTTTGATTGAACTTTGTATAGAAAGGGGTTTAGTTATAGGTAATACATATTTTAAGAAAAAGAGGATAAATAAGTATACAAGATATGATGTAGGGCGAAATGACAGTAGTTTGTTGGATTATGTATTGGTAGATAAAAGACTGTTGAGTACACTTCAGGATGTACATGTTTATAGAGGGGCCACAGATATATCGGATCACTTTCTAGTTGTAGCTACACTGAGAGTAAAAGGTAGATGGGATACAAGGAGAATAGAAGCATCAGGGAAGAGAGAGGTGAAGGTTTATAAACTAAAAGAGGAGGCAGTTAGGGTAAGATATAAACAGCTATTGGAGGATAGATGGGCTAATGAGAGCATAGGCAATGGGGTCGAAAAGGTATGGGGTAGGTTAAAAAATGTAGTGTTAGAGTGTTCAGCAGAAGTTTGTGGTTACAGAAAAGTGGGTGCGGGAGGGAAGAGGAGCGATTGGTGGAATGATGATGTAAAGAGAGTAGTAAGGGAGAAAAAGTTAGCATATGAGAAGTTTTTACAAAGTTGAAGTGATGCAAGGAGGGAAGAGTATATGGAGAAAAAGAGAGAGGTTAAGAGAGTGGTGAAGCAATGTAAAAAGAGAGCAAATGAGAGAGTGGGTGAGATGTTATCAACAAATTTTGTTGAAAATAAGAAAAAGTTTTGGAGTGAGATTAACAAGTTAAGAAAGCCTATAGAACAAATGGATTTGTCAGTTAAAAATAGGAGAGGAGAGTTATTAAATGGAGAGTTAGAGGTATTGGGAAGATGGAGGGAATATTTTGAGGAATTGTTAAATGTTGATGAAGATAGGGAAGCTGTGATTTCGTGTATAGGGCAAGGAGGAATAACATCTTGTAGGAGTGAGGAAGAGCCAGTTGTGAGTGTGGGGGAAGTTCGTGAGGCAGTAGGTAAAATGAAAGGGGGTAAGGCAGCCGGGATTGATGGGATAAAGAAAGAAATCTTAAAAGCAGGTGGGGATATAGTTTTGGAGTGGTTGGTGCAATTATTTAATAAATGTATGGAAGAGGGTAAGGTACCTAGGGATTGGCAGAGAGCATGCATAGTTCCTTTGTATAAAGGCAAAGGGGATAAAAGAGAGTGCAAAAATTATAGGGGGATAAGTCTGCTGAGTATACCTGGTAAAGTGTATGGTAGAGTTATTATTGAAAGAATTAAGAGTAAGACGGAGAATATTATAGCAGATGAACAAGGAGGCTTTAGGAAAGGTAGGGGGTGTGGACCAGGTGTTTACAGTGAAACATACAAGTGAAGAGTATTTAGATAAGACTAAAGAGGTCTTTGTGGCATTTATGGATTTGGAAAAGGCGTATGACAGGGTGGATAGGGGGGCAATGTGGCAGATGTTGCAAGTGTATGGTGTAGGAGGTAGGTTACTGAAAGCAGTGAAGAGTTTTTACGAGGATAGTGAGGCTCAAGTTAGAGTATGTAGGAAAGAGGGAAATTATTTCCCAGTAAAAGTAGGCCTTAGACAAGGATGTGTGATGTCACCGTGGTTGTTTAATATATTTATAGATGGGGTTGTAAGAGAAGTAAATGCGAGGGTCTTGACAAGAGGCGTGGAGTTAAAAGATAAAGAATCACACACAAAGTGGGAGTTGTCACAGCTGCTCTTTGCTGATGACACTGTGCTCTTGGGAGATTCTGAAGAGAAGTTGCAGAGATTGGTGGATGAATTTGGTAGGGTGTGCAAAAGAAGAAAATTAAAGGTGAATACAGGAAAGAGTAAGGTTATGAGGATAACAAAAAGATTAGGTGATGAAAGATTGAATATAAGATTGGAGGGAGAGAGTATGGAGGAGGTGAATGTATTCAGATATTTGGGAGTGGACGTGTCAGCGGATGGGTCTATGAAAGATGAGGTGAATCATAGAATTGATGAGGGAAAAAGAGTGAGTGGTGCACTTAGGAGTCTGTGGAGACAAAGAACTTTGTCCTTGGAGGCAAAGAGGGGAATGTATGAGAGTATAGTTTTACCAACGCTCTTATATGGGTGTGAAGCATGGGTGATGAATGTTGCAGCGAGGAGAAGGCAGTGGAGATGTCATGTCTGAGGGCAATGTGTGGTGTGAATATAATGCAGAGAATTCGTAGTTTGGAAGTTAGGAGGAGGTGCGGGATTACCAAAACTGTTGTCCAGAGGGCTGAGGAAGGGTTGTTGAGGTGGCTCGGACATGTAGAGAGAATGGAGCGAAACAGAATGACTTCAAGAGTGTATCAGTCTGTAGTGGAAGGAAGGCGGGGTAGGGGTCGGCCTAGGAAAGGTTGGAGAGAGGGGGTAAAGGAGGTTTTTTGTGCGAGGGGCTTGGACTTCCAGCGGGCATGCATGAGCGTGTTTGATAGGAGTGAATGGAGACAAATGGTTTTTAATACTTGACGTGCTGTTGGAGTGTGAGCAAAGTAACATTTATGAAGGGGTTCAGGGAAACCGGCAGGCCGGACTTGAGTCCTGGAGATGGGAAGTACAGTGCCTGCACTCTGAAGGAGGGGTGTTAATGTTGCAGTTTAAAAACTGTAGTGTAAAGCACCCTTCTGGCAAGACAGTGATGGAGTGAATGATGGTGAAAGTTTTTCTTCTTCGGGCCACCCTGCCTTGGTGGGAATCGGCCAGTGTGATAAATATATATATATATATATATATATATATATATATATATATATATATATATATATATATATATATATATATAGAGAGAGAGAGAGAGAGAGAGAGAGAGAGAGAGAGAGAGAGAGAGAGAGAGAGAGAGAGAGAGAGAGAGAGAGAGAGAGATATGCACCATTCTATGTTGAATAGCTACTTAATGGGATTTAAAGGCTATTTATTGACCTAGCCACCAGATAAGAAGTATTTTATTCCTCAAACAGTAAGTAAATAAAACGCTTAGCAGGATATATGCGGGTCAGTGTGTTTTATAGTTTTATAGTTGGATAATTAACACTTAAGACAGACACCAAGACAGATATAATCAAAAAATATACTACATATTGCATAGTTAGATATCGGGGTTTAAATCCTATCGACTGCACAAGGATTATTAAAGCTGTATGTAACCTTCGACACCACAAGACAACATTTTAATCCCGATAACAGGGAATGACGTAAACATCCAGCTTGTATCCGCTAAGAGAAATGTATCCCTCAGGGCTCAGGGTATATATCCCACACATATAGTAGGCTAGTGAGGTTTGAAGACTATCGATTACACGGGGGTCGTTAGTACTGCACAATAACTTCATCTCGATAATACGGATTAAGGTCTTACCTAACCTCAACTAACCTGATAATAAAATGGCAGTAAATTCTGGCAACTTACAGGGAAAAGGACACAACAGAATACACGGCAGACGTTTCGATCCTGGTACCGTCAGCATATGAGACAAACCTTCAAGTGTTGAAGGCGAGAAACGTTTTCAATAATGGTAACGTAAGCATCAGTGCCCTCTAACTTAACAGTGTTGAGAAATTAACACAAGAAAATTAAAGGAGAATAATACCGCTTTTGAAAGAAGCAAATATTAGCCAGACGTGATAATATATCTGGTCGTAGCCTCCCACAAGAAGTCCGTTCATTCACACGTCAGAACGAAATTAATCCTCTACTAACCCACCAAGGAGGTTCCTTGACGCTAGTGAGAAGTCTCTTGTTTCTAGGAAGAGGAGTTGATCTTCCCCAGGATCAAATATGATAGCTTCCCATTCCCATAAACCCCTATGGGTTTATTACTTCCTCCACGAATGTAATAATAATTGAAAACATATAGAGAAGAATGACAATTAATCAAATGTATAGAAAAACTTCATATAAAGACGAGTCGAGAGACTGAGCCAATACTTTCTTGAAAATCTTGATATGTGATTCAGTTCAAAGATAGTCATAAATAAGAAAATATGAATAAGATTCAAAGATATCTAAGAAAAAAATCGAAAAAAAAAAAATCAGATTAAATTGGATAAATTCAAGTTCAACCTGGAGTCTACCTGGAGGGCATTCCGGGGATCAACGTCCCCGCGGCCCAGTCCACAACCAGGCCTCCCGGTGGATCTGGGCCTGATCAACGAGGCTGTTACTGCTGGCCGCACGTAATCCAACGTACGAACCACAGCCCGGCTGATCCGGCACCGTCTTTAGGTATCTGTCCAGCTCCCTCTTGAAGACAACCAGGGGTCTTCCCGTAATGCCCCTTATTGCCGGTGGGAGGCTGTTGAACAGTGTTGGGCCCCGGACACTTACTGTGTTTTCTCTTAGTGTACCAGTGACGCCCCTACTTTTCACTGGGGGTATGCTGCATCGCCTGCCAAGTCTTTTGCTTTCGTATGGAGTGATTGCTGTGTGCATATTATGGACCAGTCCCTCCAGAATCTTCCAGGTGTAGATTAGATATCTCTCTCTCGCCTACGCTCTAGTGAGTACAAGTCAAGTGCTTCCAGGCGCTCCCAGTAGTTAAGGTGTTTGACGGAACTTAAACGTGCAGTAAAGGTTCTCTGTACATTCTCTAGCTCTGCAATTTCACCTGCCTTGAATGGGGATGTTAATGTACAGCAGTATTCCAGCCTAGAAAGAATAAGTGATTTAAGAAGAATCATCATTGGCTTAGCATCTCTTGTCTTGAATGTTCTCATTATCCATCCTATCAGTTTCCTAGTAGATGTGATAGTGGCATTGTTGTGGTCCTTGAAGGTGAGGTTTTCGGACATTACCACTCCCAGGTCCTTCACATTACTTTTCCTCTCTATTGTGTGATTGGAGTTTGTAGTATACTCAGTTCTAGTTATTATTTCCTCCAGTTTTCCATAACGGAGTAGTTGGAATTTGTCTTCATTGAACATCATATTGTTCTCTGTTGCCCATTGGAAAACTTGGTTTATATCTTCTTGGAGCTTTGCCGTGTCCTCAATGGATGACACTCTCATGCAGATCCTAGTATCGTCTGATGATACAGTGCTGTGGTTTACACCTCTGTCTATATCTGATATGAGAATAAGGAACAGGATAGGTGCGAGTACTGTGCCTTGTGGGACAGAGCTCTTCACTATGGCAGCATCTGATTTAACTCTGTTTACCACTGTGTGTGTGATGAATGGTTTGAAAAACCGACAAGTTGAAGATTGAGACACTTATGCAGCATATGGGAATCTTTATTCAGGAAACGTTTCGCCACACAGTGGCTTCATCAGTCCAATACAAAGAGAAAGGCGTAAGGAGAGGAGGAGAATGAGGTAATCAGTCCCTCAACCTGTCAGACACTGCAGCTTCATGGGATCTTGTTACAAAGAATTCTTCAACACTTGTTCAACCTTTGGACGAAGACCTACTTCGACTAGTGGATGATACCACTATGACCCCGCCTCCATCTGCTTCACGTCACCTCACTACAGTATATAAGCCACGTCTACGGCCCTATGCTGTACATTCTACAAGATTGATGGACTGAACACATCGACTCCAGGTTGAGGGACTGATTACCTCATTCTCCTCCTCTCCTTACGCCTTTCTCTTTGTATTGGACTGATGAAGCCACTGTGTGGCGAAACGTTTCCTGAATAAAGATTCCCATATGCTGCATAAGTGTCTCAATCTGTTTACCACTACTCTTTGTGTGTGATTAGTTAGAAAGTTGAAGATCCATCTGCCTACTATGCCGGTTATCCCTTTATCACGCATTTTGTGTGCTATTACACCATGGTCGCACTTGTCAAAGGCTTTTGCAAAGTCTGTGTATACTACATCCGCATTCTGTTTATTTTCCAGTGCATCTAGGACCATATCATAGTGGTCAAGCAGTTGCGAAAGACAGGAGCTACCTGCTCTGAAATCATGTTGCCCTGGGTTGTGCAATTTTTGGGAGTCCAGGTGGTTTGCTATCCTGCTTCTTAGAACTCATTCAAAGATTTTTATGATGTGGGACGTTAAAGCTATTGGTCTATAGTTCTTAGCTACTGCTTTGCTGCCACCTTTATGGAGTGGGGCTATATCTGTTGTTTTTAGTGACTGTGGAATCTCGCCTGTGTCTAAGCTCCTTCTCCATAGCATACTTAGGGCCCGTGAGAGGGGTTTCTTGCAGTTTTTAATGAACACCGAGTTCCACGAGTCTGGGCCTGGGGCTGAGTGCATGGGCATGTCGTCGATGGCTTTCTCAAAGTCTGGTGGAGTTAAAGTTATGTCATAAATCTGGCCTACATTGGCAGGATTTTGAGGCTCATTAATGAAAAAATTGTTTGGATCATCTATCTTTAAACTGGTTAGTGGCTCGCTGAACACTGAGTCACACTGCAATTTCAGTATCTCGCTCATTTCTTTGTTGTCGTCAGTGTAGGATCCATCTTGTCTGAGCAGGGGCCCTATACTAGAAGTGGTTTTTGACTTGTTTTTGGCATATGAAAAGAAATATTTAGAATTTCTTTCAATTTCATTGATTGCTTTTAGCTCCTCTTGTCTCTCCTAGATCCTGTATGAGTCCTTTAACTTCAGCTCAATATTTTCCACTTCCCTGGTTAGCACTACCTTTCGTGTATCAGATAATCTGGCATTCTTGAGGAGCTCAATGGTTCTTCGTCTTCTCCTGTAGAGGGAGCGTCTCTCTCTCTCTCCAGTTTCCTTTTCTTTTGTCTTATAGGAATATACCTTGAACATACTTCAGCTACCAAGAGGGTGATCTTTTCGAGGCATTGGTTAGGGTCCATGTAATTTAAGATATCCTCCCAGCATGTTTCATTTAGGGCATAGTTTACCTGATCCCAGATGATGTTCTTGTTGTTGAAGTTGAATTTGGTAAAGGTACCCTCATAACTGAATGCATCGTGCCGATCATGACTCCTGTGCAAGCAAGTCTGGACTTCGATTAGATTGTGATCAGAATTTGTTGTTTTTGATATTAATATTCCTTACCAGGTCCTCATTATTTGTGAAAGTAAGGTCCAGTGTGTTCTCCAGTCTTGTTGGCTCCACTATTTGCTGACTTAGGATGTGTTTGTTGCAGATATTCAGCAGCTGCTGCGTGTGTGACCTTTCATCTGAGCTACCTCCAGGGATTATTTCTGCTACGACATTATTTGCTATATTCTTCCATTTTGTGTGTCTTAGATTGAAGTCACCAAGCAGCAAGATGTTTGGGGATGGGGCAGGAAAGTTGTCCAGACAGGAGTCGATTTTTGACAGTTGTTCTTTGAACTGTTGTGAAGTTGTATCCGGTACAATGACTAAGTTTTGGTTCTCGATTTTTATTGTCAGAACTTCAACTACATCATTTGTGGTGTTCAGCATCTCTGTGAGCGACTCTGACATACAGGCCAACCGCCCCTTGTTGCCTGTTCTTTCTGTCGCATCTGAAAAGGTTGTATCCAGATATCCATATTTCACTGTCAAAGTAATCTTTTGTGTGGGTCTCTGTGAAGGCTGCAGTGAATGTGACTCCTCTAGAAGTCCACTAATGAAAGGTATTTTGTTGTTTGTGGATGGCTTAAGGCCCTGTATATTAGCAAATATAAATGAAGTTGTGTTGCATGTTTGTTGGAAGGATTCTGTTGTTGGCATCAGTAGCTGTGAGCCCGGAGGCGCCACTGACTGTGCTTCCAGTCCAACATGGCTCCAAGGTGGTGGACTATTTTGGGTATCTCTTTCCATTTTCTTTCTTTGTTTCCTACCCCTAAAAAATTACTTGGTGTGTTGTCATAGCTACCATAGTTACTATGATGTGTTGTATGGGGTGTGTGCCTCCTGGTCCCTTTTAGATGATATGCAGTGCAATTGGTATTGTAACATTGTTTTTCAAGGACTGAAGACTGACACATCTCAGGGTGGAAGTATTTGCAAGAGGTAGAACGACACACTCCCTTAGACAGGAGGTCACGGCATTTTTTGGGATGCTCAAAGTTGCATGCCCCATTCGTTTTCCCTGATATTCCGTGTTTACAGATGCCCCAAATATAGTATTTGCACCATTTTGTTTTTGGCTGGGTACAATTCATGCTGGATGTATTCTTAATCTGTGCTGGCCCTAGGGCTGAACTACAGTCCTCCATAGCCAAGCCAGAGACACCACCATCTGCTGTCATGGCACCAACATTTTTCCTGGGAGGGGATTCCCCGACTACATCTGTACTAGAGGCTATGACTGTGATGGCTGCAGAAGAGTCTACCTCAGAGAAGGGCTCCTCTACTACATCTGTACTAGGGACTATGGCGTTGGTGACTGTGGAGGAGTCTTTAACTGAATCTGGATTTTCATAATGGCTGGGGGCTGGGTCTGGGTCAGCCCTAACTAAGGCTGGAGACTGAACTAGCTGTTGTTTTTGTTTCCCATGTTTTTTCTAGTGTGTATCTGCTTATTTTTGGGTCAGTTGTTGTAGACTGGGCATTCTCTGTGTTAAACTTTACTCCTCTCCTATCTTCCCATGCTCTATATATTCCAGGTAGACTATTCAATAGTTCCTCCTTTTTCTCGTATTTATTGTTTATTAACCTCCTGGGTGCTTTCCTGATATCTGTCCATAGTTCCACATCCCTGTTGCAGATCCAAAAACACCTATCTAGATAGATGTCATTTTTGGTTGCAGTGTTTATTCTTGCACAGGTAACATGATGTTTTGAAAAGCAAAGGTTGCATGTGATTCTAGATTTTTTCCCCAAGAGCCTTTTCACATGTCCCACAGGTATACTGTACTGCCATCTTGCCTGTATCCTATTTGCAACTGGGTACCACAAGAACCTGATCTTCACTTTACCTTTCAGCTCTGCACTCAGGTGTGGGTGTTATAGGTCAATACATGGGTGTGTGGGATGTAATTAGTATTACCTGGAGTTTACAAGAGAGAGTTCTGGGGGTCAACGCCCCCGCGGCCCGGTCTGTGACCAGGCCTCCTGGTGGATCAGAGCCTGATCAACCAGGCTGTTGCTGCTGGCTGCACACAAACCTACGTACGAGCCACAGCCCGGCTGATCAGGAACTGACTTTAGGTGCTTGTCCAGTGCCAGCTTGAAGACTGCCAGGGGTCTGTTGGTAATCCCCCTTATGTGTGCTGGGAGGCAGTTGAACAGTCTCGGGCCCCTGACACTTTTAAGTTGTATAACATCATATATCATACATCCTACAGCATCTGATTCCTGTCATGATCACTGCTGTTTATCTTGTCCTGGACAGTTATATGTAGTGGTGGTGGCTGGGTTTCGGTGATGAAAGGTAGTTCGGTGGTCAGGGGTATGGGGTATGGGTGCCAGTAGGGGGGGTGAGGACCATCCCCGCTGGTTGGGGTGTCGGAGGGGGAGGGTGGCGAGAGGATTTGGTGGTGGTTTATCCTTTTCCACTATCCAGTCACTGCATGTTCACTGTTTCCCTGCACATCAATCAACTATCTCTTATTTTATTATTTCTACTATGGCTTAATGCTTATCCAGTTTGTATCCCCACGTCTCCACTTTGCTTGGTTTGGTGATAAGTGGGTCCGTGGTATGGGTGCCAGCAGGGGGGGAACAACCCCCGCTGGTTGGGGTACGAAGGGGTGGGGGGAGAGGTGGGGGGATCAGTGGGGTGACCGTAAACTTGCGCAGTTTGTTCCCATATAATTACACCATAGCTTACACTAGCATTCGGATTTAAAAGGATTTAAAAGGATTACTCTCATCCACAATTCAGTACACTATATCAATGCCTATTCAAATCCTTTTTCCTCGTTATAACACCTGTACGATAGTTTACATTTCTCTGTCGCCTCTGGCAATAATTTTCCTGGTGATGGTCAACCCATATATATATTCCATATATTGTACACTATGTATTGGGTATTTGACAGATTGCTGTAATCCACAGTTTCAGATCACTATATCACTGAACATCAATACCTCACCATTCGCTATATTCCTTATATGGTATGAGGAACAATCCTTCAGTATAAAACACGACCCACTGTATGGTATCATCTGTAGGCCTACACACTGCTCTCCTCACTTATATTAATAATAATATCTTATCTTCTCCCGTGGTTTTAGCAGTAATCCTTTTCCATTTAACTTTTCTGCTCTCTAAGTTTATGCTAACCCTGATCATTTGCCCTCACTGATCTACGTTCACTGCTAGTCACAAACCATTTCTTATATGGCACCTTCCATAATAACCGTTATACTGAGCCTGCCACTCTACACATAGCATTCTAAAACTAGTTTTTTTCCTCTTCAATGGACACTGATGCTTCCCTTCTGTGGGTTTAGAAACGTATATGCACTTTAGGTTTCACACGCTTATTTTCCACACACTGTCTCCTCTGGGACCTCCGATACACGCGAAATTGGCGGAGCTCAAACACGCGTGACTTCCCGGTGCCCGGGAAAAAAAAATTAAGATTCAAGAAAATATTGGAGAATATTAATTTAGTAATAGCGGAGTAAATAAATGGAAGAGTCTGGCAAGTAGGCTGGATATATATCTGATTGAGAAAGACCTCTTAATATGGGCCACTAGACCTACTGCAGTGCTCCTACATCCTAACGAGAAAATGTGAGAAACAAAGAGTTCTTGGACGTTGTCACCCCTCCCTCCACCAACACAGCATCAACATCAGTGTCAACATTAACATCAACACCATGAACACAATCGTACGTCCCAGCATCATCAACACCATCATCACAATCGTACCTCCCAGCTACATCAACATCACACTATCGTACCTCCCAGAAACATCAGCACCATCACCACCACCACAATCGCACCTCCCAGCAGCATCAACACCATCACGATAATCGTACCTCCAAGAAATATCAACGCCGTAACCATCACCACAATTGTACCGCCCAGCAACATCAACACCATCACCACAATCGTACCTCCCAGCAACACCACTACCACAATCGTACCTCCCAGCAACATCAACACCATCACCACAATCGTACCTCCCAGCAACATCAACACCATTACCACAATCGTACCTCCCAGCAACACCACTACCACAATCGTACCTCCCAGCAACATCAACACCATCGCCGCAATCGTACCTCCCAGCAACATCAACATCATCACCGCAATCGTACCTCCCAGCAACACCATCACCACATTCGTACCTCCGAGCAACATCAACACCATCACCACAATCGCACCTCCCAGCAACATCAACACCATCACCACATTCGTACCTCCCATCAACATCAACACCAACACCATTACCACAATCGTACCTCCCAGCAACACCACTACCACAATCGTACCTCTCAGCAACATCAACACCATTACCACAATCGTACCTCCCAGCAACACCACTACCACAATCGTACCTCTCAGCAACATCAACATCATCATCACAATCGTACATCCAAACAACACCAACAACATCACCCCAATCGTACATCCCAGCAACATCAACACAATCACTACAATCGTACCTCCCAGCAGCATCACCACAATCGTACCTCCTAGCAACATCACCACAATCGTGCCTTACAGCAACACCAACACCATCACCACAATTGTACCTCCCAGCATCATCAACACCATCACCACAATCATACCTCCAAGCAACATTGACACAATTACCACAATCGTACCTCCCAGCAACACCACAACCACATTCGTACCTCCCAGCAACACCACAACCACAGTCGTACCTCCCAGGAACATCAACACCATCACCACAATCGTACCTCCCAGCAACATCAACACCATCAACACAATCGTACCTCCCAGCAACATCAATACCATCAACACAATCGTACCTCCCAGCAACACCAACATCACCACAATCGTACCTCCCAGCAACATCAACACCACAACCACAGTCGTACATCCCAGCAATATAAACACCATCACCACAATCATACCCAGCAACATCAACACCATCACCCCAATCGTACCTCCCAGCAACATCAACACCATCACCACAATCGTACCTCCCAGCAATATAAACACTATCAACACAATTATACACAGCAACATCAACATCACCACAATCGTACCTCCCAGCAACATCACCACAATCGTACCTCCCAGAAACATCACCACAATCGTGTCTCCCAGAAACATCAAAACTATCACCGCAATTGTACCTACCAGCATCATCAACACCATCGCCACAATCGTAACTCCCAGCAACATCAACACCATCATCATTACCACAATCGTATCTCCCACCATCAACATAATCGTACCTCCTAGCAACACCACGACCATCACCACAATCGCACCTCCCAGCAACATCAACACCATCACCACAATCGCACCTCCTAGCAACATCAACACCATCACCGTCAACACAATCGTACCTCTCAGCAACATCAACACCATCACCACAATCGCACCTCCCAGCAACATCAACACCATCACCACATTCGTACCTCCCAGCAACACCACTACCACAATCGTACCTCTCAGCAACATCAACACCATTACCACAATCGTACATCCAAACAACACCAACAACATCACCCCAATCGTACATCCCAGCAACATCACCACAATCGTACCTCCTAGCAACATCACCACAATCGTGCCTTACAGCAACACCAACACCATCACCACAATTGTACCTCCCAGCATCATCAACACCATCACCCAAATCGTACATCCAAACAACACCAACAACATCACCCCAATCGTACATCCCAGCAACATCACCACAATCGTACCTCCTAGCAACATCACCACAATCGTGCCTTACAGCAACACCAACACCATCACCACAATTGTACCTCCCAGCATCATCAACACCATCACCCAAATCGTACATCCCAACAACACCAACACCACCACAATCGTACCTCCAAGCAACATCACCACCATCACCACAACCGTACCTCCAAGCAACATTGACACAATTACCACAATCGTACCTCCCAGCAACACCACAACCACATTCGTACCTCCCAGCAACACCATCACCACAATCGTACCTCCCAGCAACATCAACACCATCACCAAAATCGTATCTCCCAGCAACATCAATACCATCAACACAATCGTACCTCACAGCAACATCAACACCACCACCACAATCATATTTCCCAGCCCCATCAATATCAACACCATCACGGAATATCGTATCTCCCAGCAACATCAACACCATCACCCCAATTGTACATCCCAGCAACACCAACATCACCACAATCGTACCTCCCTGCAACATCAACACCACCACCACAATCATATTTCCCAGCCCCATCAATATCAACACCATCACGGAATATCGTACCTCCCAGCAACATCAACACCATCACCCCAATCGTACATCCCAGCAACACCAACATCACCACAATCGCACCTCCCAGCAACATCAACACCATCACCACAATCGCACCTCCTAGCAACATCAACACTATCACCGTCAACACAATCGTACCTCCCAGCAACATCAACACCATCACCACAATCGTACCTCCCAGCAACATCACCACCACAATCGTACCTCCCAGCAACATCAACACCATCACCACAATCGTACCTTCTAGCAACATCAACACCATCACCGTCAACACAATCGTACCTCCAAGCAACATCACCACAATCGTACCTCCCAGAATCAACACCATCACCACAATCGTACATCCCAGCAACATCAACACCATCACCACAATCGTACTTCCCAGAAACATCAACACCATCACCACAATCGTACCTCCCAGCAACATCAACACCATCACGATAATCGTACCTCCAAGAAAAATCAACACCGTAACCATCACCACAATCGTATCTCCCAGGAACATCAACACCATCACCACAATCGTACCTCCCAGCAACATCAACACCATCACGATAATCGTACCTCCAAGAAAAATCAACACCGTAACCATCACCACAATCGTACCTCCCAGCAACATCAACACCATCACGATAATCGTACCTCCAAGAAAAATCAACACCGTAACCATCACCACGATCGTATCTCTCAGCAGCATCAACACCATTACCACAATCGTACCTCCCAGCAACATCAACACCAACACCACAATCGTACCTCCCAGCAACATCAACACCATCACCACAATCATACCTCCCAGCAACATTAACACCATTACACAATCTTACCTCCCAGCAACACCACAACCTCAGTTGTACCTCCAGGGAACATCAACATCATCACCACCAAAATCGTACCTCCCAGCAATATAAACGCTATCATCACAATCATACCCAGCAACATCAGCACCATCACCACAATCGTACCTCCCAGCAACATCACCACCACCACCACAATCATACCCAGCAACATCAACACCATCACCACAATAGTACCTCCCAGCAACATCAACACCACCACCACAACTATACCCATCAACATCAACACCATCACCCCAATCGTACCTCCCACCATCGCCACAATCGCACCTCCCAGCAACATCAACAAAATTACCACAATCATACCTCCTAGCAACATCAACACCATGACCACAATCGTACCTCCCAGCAACAGGAACACCACCACAATCGTACGTCCCAGAAACAACACAATCACCACCACCACAATCGTACCTCCCAGCAACATCAACACAATCACGATAATCGTACCTCCAAGAAGCATCAACACCGTAACCATCACCACAATCGTTCCTTGTAGGAACATCAACACCATCACCACAATCATACGTCCCAGCAACATCAACACCATCACCACAATCATACCTCTCAGCAACATCAGCACCATCACCACAATCGTACCTCCCAGCAACATCAACACCATCACCACAATCATACCTCCCAGCAACATCAACACCATCACCACAACCGTACCTCCCAGGAACATCAACACCATCGCTACAATCGTACCTCCTAGCAACATCAACACCATCACCACAATCATACATCCCAGCAACATCAACACCATCACTACAATCGCATTTCCCAGCACGATCAATATCAACACCATCACTACAATCGTACCTCCCAGCAACATCAGTGCAATCACCACAATCATACCCAGCAACATCAACACCATTACAATCGTACCTCCCAGCAATATCAACACCAACACCATCACCCCAATCGTACATCCCTGCGACACCAACATCACCACAATCGTACCTCCCAGCAACATCAACACCATCACCACAATCGTAATTCCCAGCAACACCAACATCACCACAATCGTACCTTCCAGCTACATCAACACCATCACCACAATCGTTCCACCCAGCAACAATAGCACAATCACCACAATCGTACCTCACAGCAACATCACCACAATAGTACCTCCTAGCAACATCACCACAATCGTGCCTTAAAGCAACATCAACACCATCACCACAATTGTACCTCCCAGCAACATCAACACCAACACCATCACCACAATCGTACCTCAAAGCAACATCAATACCACCAACATTACCACAATCGTACCTCCCAGCAACACCACAACCACAGTCGTACCTCCCAGCAACATCAACACCAATGCGAAAATCGTACCTTCTAGCAACATCAGCACCAACACCACCACAATCGTACCTCCAAGCAACATGAACACCACCACAATCGTGCCACTAAGCAACATCAACACCATCACCACCATCATACCTCCCAGCAACATTAACACCATTACCACAATCGTACGTCACATTAACACCACAACCACAGTCGTACCTCCAAGCAACATCAACACCATCACCACAATCGTATTTCCCAGCACCATCAATATCAATACCATCACGGCAATCGTACCTCCAAGCAACATCAACACCATCACCACAATCTTATCTCCAAGCAACATCAACACCATCACCACAATCTTATCTCCAAGCAACATCAACACCATCACCACAATCATACCTCCAAGCAACATCAACACCATCACTACAATCGTTCCTCCAAGCAACATCAACACCATCACCACAATCGTACCTCCCAGCAATATAAACACCATCACCACAATCATACATAGCAACATCAACACAATCACCTCAACCGCACCTCCCAGCAACATCAACACCATCACCCCAATCGTACATCAGTGCAACACCAACAACATCACCACAATCGTACCTCCCAGCAACATCAACACCTCCACAATCGTACCTCCCAGCAACATCAACACCATCATCATTACCACAATCGTCTCTCCCACCATCAACATAATCGTACCTCATAGCAACACCACGACCATCACCACAATCGTACCTCCCAGCAACATCATCACCACAATCGTACCTCCCAGAAACATCAACACCATCACCACAATCGTACCTTAAAGCAACATCAACACCATCACCACAATTGTACCTCCGAGCAACATCAACACCATCACGATAATCGTACCTCCAAGAAACCAACACCGTAACCATCACCACAATCGTATCTCCCAGGAACATCAACACCATTACCACAATCGTACCTCCCAGCAACATCAACACCAACACCACAATCGTACCTCCCAGCAAGATCAACACCATTACCACATGTTACCTCCCAGCACCACCACAATCTCAGTTGTACCTCCCAGGAACATCAACACCATCACCACAATCGTACCTCCCAGCAGCATCAACACTATTACCACAATCTTACCTCGCAGCAAGATCAACACCATTACCACATGTTACCTCCCAGCACCACCACAATCTCAGTTGTACCTCCCAGGAACATCAACACCATCACCACAATCGTACCTCCAAGCAACATCAACACCATTACAACAATCTTGCCTCACATCAACACCACAACCACAGTCGTACCTCCATGCAACATCAACACCATCACCACAATCGTATTTCCCAGCACCATCAATATCAACACCATCACGGCAATCGTACCTCCTAGCAACATCAACACCATTACAACAATCTTGCCTCACATCAACACCACAACCTCAACCGCACCTCCCAGCAACATCAACACCATCACCCCAATCGTACATCCCAGCAACATCAACAATATCACCACAATCGCACCTCCCAGCAACATCAACACCGCCACAATCGTTCCTCCCAGCATCAACACCACCACAATCGTACCTCCCAGCAACATCACCACAATCGTACCTCCCAGAAACATCACCACAATCGTGTCTCCCAGCAACATCAAAACTATCACCACAATTGCACCTGCCAGCATCATCAACACCATCGCCACAATCGTACCTCCCAGCAACATGAACACCATAGCCACAATCGTACTTCCCAGAAACATCAACACCATTTTCATTACCACAATCGTATCTCCCACCAACAACATAATCGTACCTCATAGCAACACCACGACCATCACCACAATCGTACCTCCCAGCAACATCACCACCACAATCGTACCTCCCAGCAACATCAACACCATCACCGTCAACACAATCGTACCTCCAAGCAACATCACCACCACAATCGTACCTCCCAGAAACATCAACACCATCACCACAATCGTACCTTACAGCAACATCAACACCATCACCACAATCGTACCTCCCAGCAACATCAACACCAACACCACAATCGTACCTCCCAGCAACATCAACATCATCACGATAATCGTACCTCCATGAAAAATCAACACAGTAACCATCACCACAATCGTATCTCCCAGGAACATCAACACCATCACCACAATCATACCTCCCAGCAACATCAACACCAACACCACAATCGTACCTCCCAGCAACATCAACATCATCACGATAATCGTACCTCCAAGAAACATCAACACCGTATCCATCACCACAATCGTATCTCCCAGGAACATCAACACCATTACCACAATCTTACCTCCAAGCAACACCACAACCTCAGTTGTACCTCCCAGGAACATCAACACCATCACCACAATCGTACCTCCCAGCAACATCAACACCATTACCACAATCTTGCCTCCCAGCAACACCACAACCTCAGTTGTACCTCCCAGGAACATCAACACCATCACCACAATCATACCTCCCAGCAACATTAACACCATTACCACAATCTTACCTCACAGCAGCACCACAATCTCAGATGTACCTCCCAGGAACATCAACACCATCACCACAATCGTACCTCCCAGTAACATCAACATCAACACCATCACCCCAGTCGTACATCCCAGCAACACCAACATCACCACAATCGTACATCACAGCAACACCAACATCACCACAATCGTACCTAACAGCAACACCATCACTACAACCTTTCCTCCCAGCAACATCAACACCATCACCACAATCGTACCTCCCAGCATCACCACAATCGTGTCTCCCAGCAACATCAACACCATCACGATAATCGTACATCCAAGAAACATCAACACCGTAACCATCACCAAAATCGTTACTCCTAGGAACATCAACACCATCACCACAATCATACATCCCAGCAACATCAACACCATCACCACAATCGTACCTCCCAGCAACATCAACACCATCACCACAATCATACCTCCCAGCAACATCAACACCATCACCACAATCGTACCTCCCAGCAACATCAACACCATCACCACAATCGTACCTCCCAGCAACATCAGCACCAACACCACCACAATCGTACCTCCTAGCAACATCAACATCTTCACCACAATCGTACGTCCAAGCAACATCAACAGCATCACTACAATCGTATTTCACAGCACGATCAATATCAACACCATCACCACAATCGTACCTCCCTGCAACATCAGCACAATCACCACAATCATACCCAGCAACAACACCATTACAATCGTACCTCTCAGGAACACCACTACCACAATCGTGCCTCTTAGCAACATCAACACCATCATCACAATCGTACCTCCCAGCAATATCAACACCAACACCATCACCCCAATCGTGCATCCCACAACACCATCACCACAATCGTACCTCCCAGCAACATCAACACCATCACCACAATCGTAATTCCCAGCAACACCATCACCACAATCGTACCCTCCAGCTACATCAACACCATCACCACAATCGTTCCACCCAGCAACAACAGCACAATCACCACATTCGTGCCTTACAGCAACATCAGCACCATCACCACAATTGTACCTCCCAGCAACATCAACACCATCACCACAATCGTACCTCAAAGAAACATCAATACCACCAACATTACCACAATCATACCTCCCAGCAACACCACTACCACAGTCGTACCTCCCAGCAACATCAACAACAATGCGAAAATCGTACCTTCTAGCAACATCAGCACCAACACCACAATCGTACCTCCCAGCAACATTAACACCATTACCACAATCGTACCTCACAGCAACATTAACACCATCACCACAATTGTACCTCCTAGCAACATCACCACAACAATCGTACCTCCCAGCAACATCAACACCATCACAACAATCGTACCTCCCAGCAACATCAACACCATCACAACAATCGTACCTCCCAGCAACACCACAACCACAGTCGTACCTCCCAGCAACATCAACACCATCACCACAATCATACCCAGCAACATCAACACCATCACCACAATCGTACCTCCCATCAACATCACCACAATCGTACCTCCCAGCAACATCACCACAATCGTACCTCCCAGCAACATCACCACAATCGTACCTCCCAGCAACATCACCACAATCGTACCTCCCAGCAACATCACCACCATTGTACCTCCCAGCAACATCAACACCATCACCAAAATCATACCCAGCAACATCAACACCACTACCATCGTTCCTCCCAGCAACACCAACACCATCGCCACAATCGTTCATCCCAGCAACATCAACACCATCATCATTACCACAATCGTACCTCCCAGCAACACCACAACCACAGCCCCATCTCCCAGCAACATCAACACCATCACCACAATCGTACCTCCCAGCAACATCACCACAATCGCACCTCCCAGCAACATCAACACCACCACAATCGCAGCTTCCAGCAACATCAACACCATCACCACAATCGTACCTCCCAGCAACATCAACACCATCACCACAATCATACCCAGCAACATCAACACCATCACCACAACCGTACCTCCCTGCATCATCAACACCATCATTACAATCGTACCTCCCAGCAACACCACTACCACAATCGTACCTGTCAGCAACATCAACACCATCACCACTATCGTACCTCCCAGCAATATCAACACCATCACCACAATTATACCTCCTAGCAACATCTCCACCACAATTATACCTCTCAGCAACACCAACACCATTACCACAATCGTACCTCCCAGCAACATCAACACCATCAAGACATTCGCATCTCCAAGCAACACCAACACCACCACAATCATACCTCCCAGCAACACCACTTCCACAATCGAACCTCCCAGCAACATCAACACAATGATCACAATCGAACCTCCCAGCAACATCAACATCAATCACCACTTCCACAATCCTACCTCTCAGCAATATCAACACCATCACCACTATCGTACGTCCCAGCAACATCAACACCATCACCACAATCGTACCTCCCAGCAACAGCAACATCAACACCATCACAATCGTACCTCACAGAAACATCAACATTAATACCATCACCACAATCATACCTCGCAGCAACATCAACACCATCACCCTAATCATTCCTCCCAACAACATCAACACCATCATCACAATCGTACCTTCCAGTAACAACACCAACACTATCACCACAATCGTACCTCCTAGCAGCATAACCACCACAATCGCACCTCCCAGCAACACACACTTCTAGCTTGTGCCGTAACACCTGAGATATATGTAAACTGTCAAAGGAGAACGTAAGATATGTTCATAATTGGCATATTCTCAAGAGGTTAAGGGAAAGAAGGCAGTCAAGGTGTCGCACACGTCCTGTGTATCATTGTATACCATTAAAGACTCATCCTAAGGAGCAGAACAACGGAGTTCTCATTGTGTTCGTACTAAATGATGCACAAGAACATAAGAGGACGAGGAAAGATGTTCGTTAAGAAGTTCATAAAGAAGTAGCCATGTTACAAGGACTGACTTTGGCAGTCATATTAAGGTCCCATGTTACAAGGTCTAAGTCTAGCACTCATATTAAGGTCCCATGTTACAAGGTCTAACTCTTGCGCTCATATTAAGGTCCCATGTTACAAAGTCTAACTCTAGCACTCCTACTAATGTCCCATGTTTCAAGGTCTAACTCTAGCACTCATATTAAGGTCCCATGTTAGAAAGACTGACTCTACCAATCATATTAAGGCCTGATGCTACAAAACCTGATTTTTGCAGCCATATTAAGGTCCCATGTTTCAAGGTCTAACTCTAGCACTCATATTAAGGTCCCATGTTAGAGGAATGACCTCCAGTATTTAAATGAAAACTTCCATTTTGCAAGTTCAGTTTCCAGCAGTCATATTCAGACCCCGCACGTTAAAAGGTCTGACTCTATTAGTCATAATAAAACCCCATGTAACTGGGACTGACATCATTCAGACTGAAGCCTCCATGTTATAATGACTAGCATCATCAATCCTACTGAAGCCTCCATGTTATAATGACTAGCATCATCAATCCTACTGAAGCCTCCATGTTATAATGACTAGCATCATCAATCCTACTGAAGCCTCCATGTTATAATGACTAGCATCATCAATCCTACTGAAGCCTCCATGTTATAATGACTAGCATCATCAATCCTACTGAAACCTCCATGTTATAATGACTAGCATCATCAATCCTACTGAAGCCTACATGTTATAATGACTAGCATCATCAATCCTACTGAAGCCTAAAAGGTTATAATGACCAGCATCATCAATCCTACTGAAACCTCCATGTTATAATGACTAGCATCATCAATCCTACTGAAGCCTCCATGTTATAATGACTAGCATCATCAATCCTACTGAAGCCTCCATGTTATAATGACTAGCATCATCAATCCTACTGAAACCTCCATGTTATAATGATTAGCATCATCAATCCTACTGAAGCCTCCATGTTATAATGACTAGCATCATCAATCCTACTGAAGCCTAAAAGGTTATAATGACCAGCATCATCAATCCTACTGAAACCTCCATGTTATAATGACTAGCATCATCAATCCTACTGAAGCCTCCATGTTATAATGACTAGCATCATCAATCCTACTGAAGCCTCCATGTTATAATGACTAGCATCATCAATCCTACTGAAGCCTCCATGTTATAATAACTAGCATCATCAATCCCACTGAAGCCTCCATGTTATAATGACTAGCATCATCAATCCTACTGAAGCCTCCATGTTATAATGACTAGCATCATCAATCCTACTGAAGCCTCCATGTTATAATGACTAGCATCATCAATCCTACTGAAGCCTCCATGTTATAATGACTAGCATCATCAATCCTACTGAAGCCTCCATGTTATAATGACTAGCATCATCAATCCTACTGAAGCCTCCATGTTATAATGACTAGCATCATCAATCCTACTGAAGCCTCCATGTTATAATAACTAGCATCATCAATCCTACTGAAGCCTCCATGTTATCAACAATCAGACTCAAGCCTCTTCTTTCAAGGACTAACATCATCATTCATCCATGTTGCATAGCCTGACACATCATTCTTGATGAGGCTTCTATGTTACACAACCCTTCATCCTCGTAACTGTGTCATGTTAACATAGGGTTTGAAGCACATTTATATTAGCCAAGGTTAGACTATGGTGTTAGATTCGGTTAGGTTAGGATGGATAAAGTTAAATTAGGCTACGTTACGTTAGGTAAGGTAAGGTAAAGTTGGGTTAGGCTAGGTTTAGTTAGGTTAGGCTGGGCTAGGTTATGTAAGGTTAGGTTAGATTAGGTCAGATCAGGGTGGGATAGGTTTGGTTAGATTAGTTTAGGTTAGGCTACGCTAGGTTAGGTTAGATTAGGTCAGGTCAGGGTGGGTTAGGTTTTGTTAGGTTAGATTAGGTCAGATCAGGGTGGGTTAGATTTGGTTTGGTTGGGTTTGGTTTAGTTGGGTTGGGTTGGGTTAGGTTAGACTAGGTTAGGTTAGGTTAGGTCAGGTCAGGATGGGTTAGGATGGGTTAGGTTTGGTTAGGTTAGGTTAGGTTAGGTTAGGTCAGGGTGGGTTAGGTTTTGTTTGGTTAGGTTACGTTACGTTGGGTTAGGTAAGGTTAGGTTAGGTCATGTTAAGTAGGTTAGGTTAGGTCATGTTAGGCTAGGATAGGTCAAGTCGATACAAAGAATAAAGTATAAATGTAAATAAAACAGGATAAAGTAGTCTGCTGCGTGAACAGTAAACAGGCAGCCACTGTTTATGTATTACAACAGTGTCACTATGACTGTGGTTCAGTGGACGGGCTGTGGTACTAGTGTTGATATCAGACTGAGGCCTCCATGTTACAAGGACTGACATCATCATTCAGACTGAGGCCTCCATGTTACAAGGACTGACATCATCATTCAGACTGAGGCCTCCATGTTACAAGGACTGAGGCCTCCATGTTACAAGGACTGAGGCCTCCATGTTACAAGGACTGACATCATCATTCAGACTGAGGCCTCCATGTTACAAGGACTGACATCATCATTCAGACTGAGGCCTCCATGTTACAAGGACTGACATCATCATTCAGACTGAGGCCTCCATGTTACAAGGACTGACATCATCATTCAGACTGAGGCCTCCATGTTACAAGGACTGACATCATCATTCAGACTGAGGCCTCCATGTTACAAGGACTGACATCATCATTCAGACTGAGGCCTCCATGTTACAAGGACTGACATCATCATTCAGACTTGAGGCCTCCATGTTACAAGGACTGACATCATCATTCAGACTGAGGCCTCCATGTTACAAGGACTGACATCATCATTCAGACTGAGGCCTCCATGTTACAAGGACTGACATCATCATTCAGACTGAGGCCTCCATGTTACAAGGACTGACATCATCATTCAGACTGAGGCCTCCATGTTACAAGGACTGACATCATCATTCAGAGGCCTCCATGTTACAAGGACTGACATCATCATTCAGACGAAGGCCTCCATGTTACAAGGACTGACATCATCATTCAGACTGAGGTCTCCATGTTACAAGGACTGACATCATCATTCAGAATGAGGCCTCCATGTTACAAGGACTGACATCATCATTCAGACTGAGGCCTCCATGTTACAAGGACTGACATCATCATTCAGACTGAGGCCTCCATGTTACAAGGACTGACATCGTCATTCAGAGTGAGGCCTCCATGTTACAAGGACTGAGGCCTCCATGTTACAAGGACTGACATCATCATTCAGATTGAGGCCTCCAAGTTACAAGGACTGACATCATCATTCAGACGAAGGCCTCCATGTTACAAGGACTGACATCATCATTCAGACGAAGGCCTCCATGTTACAAGGACTGACATCATCATTCAGACTGAGGTCTCCATGTTACAAGGACTGACATCATCATTCAGACTGAGGCCTCCATGTTACAAGGACTGACATCATCATTCAGACTGAGGCCTCCATGTTACAAGGACTGACATCATCATTCAGACTGAGACCTCCATGTTACAAGGACTGACATCATCATTCAGACGAAGGCCTCCATGTTACAAGGACTGACATCATCATTCAGACTGAGGTCTCCATGTTACAAGGACTGACATCATCATTCAGACTGAGGCCTCCATGTTACAAGGACTGACATCATCATTCAGACTGAGGCCTCCATGTTACAAGGACTGACATCATCATTCAGAATGAGGCCTCCATGTTACAAGGACTGACATCATCATTCAGACTGAGGCCTCCATGTTACAAGGACTGACATCATCATTCAGACTGAGGCCTCCATGTTACAAGGACTGACATCGTCATTCAGAGTGAGGCCTCCATGTTACAAGGACTGAGGCCTCCATGTTACAAGGACTGACATCATCATTCAGACTGAGGCCTCCATGTTACAAGGACTGACATCATCATTCAGACTGAGGCCTCCATGTTACAAGGACTGACATCGTCATTCAGAGTGAGGCCTCCATGTTACAAGGACTGAGGCCTCCATGTTACAAGGACTGACATCATCATTCAGATTGAGGCCTCCAAGTTACAAGGACTGACATCATCATTCAGACTGAGGCCTCCATGTTACAAGGACTGACATCGTCATTCAGACTGAGGCCTCCACGTTACAAGGACTGACATCATTCAGACTGAGGCCTCCACGTTACAAGGACTGACATCATCATTCAGACTGAGGCTTCCATGTTACAAGGACTGACATCATTCAGACTGAGGCCTCCATGTTACAAGGACTGACATCATCATTCAGACTGAGGCCTCCATGTTACAGTGAGTTTATCCTCCACAGTGTCGTCCAAGTTACAGCAAGTTGTTGGCAGTGTCAACACACTGAAGTGAGACACTTGTGAGGTGGTGAGGTTTACCTTCAAGAGTATGCCAGTCTGGTTTATCTTGAGGCTCTGACCCATGAGATGGGTTTTACCACCCTCTCAAGGAGCCTTGATCTTGGTGAAGGACTCTTGATAAAAGGAATTGAGGCTGCCTTACCCTTCCTTGGATCAAACTCTATTATCTCCCATTCTCCAGGTACTGTGTGGAACATACGAGTTTAGCAATTCATTAGGAATTAATTAATTGAGGACTGCATAATGAGCTCATTATGAGATGGTAATTAGTGACGAGGGTACCTGCTAATCATAACACTGATATACCCTTACTATACCTGCATCAGGTTTTGAGAGTTTTGCAACTTCTTCAGCCTAGTTTGTGGTCTGGTCACTGCCTGATCAGCCAGACTATTGTTCTCTGCAACCTCAGGTCTACCTATCGTCAGTGACTGATGCAACGAACCGCTTTAGGAACAGATTTCAGGAACTATCACTGTCTTGTACCTCGAACTTTCTTCTATTTCTTTTTAATCCGCTGCCAGTGTGAGGGAGCCGCGACTCCTGCCGCCCACCAGTGTGAGGGAGCCGCGACTCCTGCCACCCACGAGTGTGAGGGAGCCGCGACTCCTGCCCCCCACCAGTGTGAGGGAGCCGCGACTCCTGCCACCCACCAGTGTGAGGGAGCCGCGACTCCTGCCACCCACCAGTGTGAGGGAGCCGCGACTCCTGCCACCCACCAGTGTGAGGGAGCCGCGACTCCTGCCACCCACCAGTGTGAGGGAGCCGCGACTCCTGCCACCCACCAGTGTGAGGGAGCCGCGACTCCTGCCACCCACCAGTGTGAGGGAGCCGCGACTCCTGCCACCCACCAGTGTGAGGGAGCCGCGACTCCTGCCACCCACCAGTGTGAGGGAGCCGCGACTCCTGCCACCCACCAGTGTGAGGGAGCCGCGACTCCTGCCACCCACCAGTGTGAGGGAGCCGCGACTCCTGCCACCCACCAGTGTGAGGGAGCCGCGACTCCTGCCACCCACCAGTGTGAGGGAGCCGCGACTCCTGCCACCCACCAGTGTGAGGGAGCCGCGACTCCTGCCACCCACCAGTGTGAGGGAGCCGCGACTCCTGCCACCCACCAGTGTGAGGGAGCCGCGACTCCTGCCACCCACCAGTGTGAGGGAGCCGCGACTCCTGCCACCCACCAGTGTGAGGGAGCCGCGACTCCTGCCACCCACCAGTGTGAGGGAGCCGCGACTCCTGCCACCCACCAGTGTGAGGGAGCCGCGACTCCTGCCACCCACCAGTGTGAGGGAGCCGCGACTCCTGCCGCCCACCAGTGTGAGGGAGCCGCGACTCCTGCCGCCCACCAGTGTGAGGGAGCCGCGACTCCTGCCACCCACCAGTGTGAGGGAGCCGCGACTCCTGCCACCCACCAGTGTGAGGGAGCCGCGACTCCTGCCACCCACCAGTGTGAGGGAGCCGCGACTGTGAGGGAGCCGCGACTGCCACCCACCAGTGTGAGGGAGCCGCGACTCCTGCCACCCACCAGTGTGAGGGAGCCGCGACTCCTGCCACCCACCAGTGTGAGGGAGCCGCGACTCCTGCCACCCACCAGTGTGAGGGAGCCGCGACTCCTGCCACCCACCAGTGTGAGGGAGCCGCGACTCCTGCCACCCACCAGTGTGAGGGAGCCGCGACTCCTGCCACCCACCAGTGTGAGGGAGCCGCGACTCCTGCCACCCACCAGTGTGAGGGAGCCGCGACTCCTGCCACCCACCAGTGTGAGGGAGCCGCGACTCCTGCCACCCACCAGTGTGAGGGAGCCGCGACTCCTGCCACCCACCAGTGTGAGGGAGCCGCGACTCCTGCCACCCACCAGTGTGAGGGAGCCGCGACTCCTGCCACCCACCAGTGTGAGGGAGCCGCGACTCCTGCCACCCACCAGTGTGAGGGAGCCGCGACTCCTGCCACCCACCAGTGTGAGGGAGCCGCGACTCCTGCCACCCACCAGTGTGAGGGAGCCGCGACTCCTGCCACCCACCAGTGTGAGGGAGCCGCGACTCCTGCCACCCACCAGTGTGAGGGAGCCGCGACTCCTGCCACCCACCAGTGTGAGGGAGCCGCGACTCCTGCCACCCACCAGTGTGAGGGAGCCGCGACTCCTGCCACCCACCAGGGTGAAGGAGCCGCGACTCCTGCCACTCCACCAGTGTGAGGGAGCCGCGACTCCTGCCACCCACCAGTGTGAGGGAGCCGCGACTCCTGCCACCCACCAGTGTGAATGAGCCGCGACTCCTGCCACCCACCAGTGTGAAAGAGCCGCGACTCCTGCCACCCACCAGTGTGAAAGAGCCGCGACTCCTGCCACCCACCAGTGTGAGGGAGCCGCGACTCCTGCCACCCACCAGTGTGAAAGAGCCGCGACTCCAGCCACCCACCAGTGTGAAAGAGCCGCGACTCCTGCCGCCCACCAGTGTGAAAGAGCCGCGACTCCTGCCGCCCACCAGTGTGAAAGAGCCGCGACTCCTGCCGCCCACCAGTGTGATTGAGCCGCGACTCCTGCCGCCCACCAGTGTGAGGGCCGCGACTCCTGCCGCCCACCAGACTCCTGCCGCCCACCAGTGTGAAAGAGCCGCGACTCCTGCCGCCCACCAGTGTGAGGGAGCCGCGACTCCTGCCGCCCACCAGTGTGAGGGAGCCGCGACTCCTGCCGCCCACCAGTGTGAGGGAGCCGCGACTCCTGCCGCCCACCAGTGTGAGGGAGCCGCGACTCCTGCCGCCCACCAGTGTGAGGGAGCCGCGACTCCTGCCGCCCACCAGTGTGAGGGAGCCGCGACTCCTGCCGCCCACCAGTGTGAGGGAGCCGCGACTCCTGCCGCCCACCAGTGTGAGGGAGCCGCGACTCCTGCCGCCCACCAGTGTGAGGGAGCCGCGACTCCTGCCGCCCACCAGTGTGAGGGAGCCGCGACTCCTGCCGCCCACCAGTGTGAGGGAGCCGCGACTCCTGCCGCCCACCAGTGTGAGGGAGCCGCGACTCCTGCCGCCCACCAGTGTGAGGGAGCCGCGACTCCTGCCGCCCACCAGTGTGAGGGAGCCGCGACTCCTGCCGCCCACCAGTGTGAGGGAGCCGCGACTCCTGCCGCCCACCAGTGTGAGGGAGCCGCGACTCCTGCCGCCCACCAGTGTGAGGGAGCCGCGACTCCTGCCGCCCACCAGTGTGAGGGAGCCGCGACTCCTGCCGCCCACCAGTGTGAGGGAGCCGCGACTCCTGCCGCCCACCAGTGTGAGGGAGCCGCGACTCCTGCCGCCCACCAGTGTGAGGGAGCCGCGACTCCTGCCGCCCACCAGTGTGAGGGAGCCGCGACTCCTGCCGCCCACCAGTGTGAGGGAGCCGCGACTCCTGCCGCCCACCAGTGTGAGGGAGCCGCGACTCCTGCCGCCCACCAGTGTGAGGGAGCCGCGACTCCTGCCGCCCACCAGTGTGAGGGAGCCGCGACTCCTGCCGCCCACCAGTGTGAGGGAGCCGCGACTCCTGCCGCCCACCAGTGTGAGGGAGCCGCGACTCCTGCCGCCCACCAGTGTGAGGGAGCCGCGACTCCTGCCGCCCACCAGTGTGAGGGAGCCGCGACTCCTGCCGCCCACCAGTGTGAGGGAGCCGCGACTCCTGCCGCCCACCAGTGTGAGGGAGCCGCGACTCCTGCCGCCCACCAGTGTGAGGGAGCCGCGACTCCTGCCGCCCACCAGTGTGAGGGAGCCGCGACTCCTGCCGCCCACCAGTGTGAGGGAGCCGCGACTCCTGCCGCCCACCAGTGTGAGGGAGCCGCGACTCCTGCCGCCCACCAGTGTGAGGGAGCCGCGACTCCTGCCGCCCACCAGTGTGAGGGAGCCGCGACTCCTGCCGCCCACCAGTGTGAGGGAGCCGCGACTCCTGCCGCCCACCAGTGTGAGGGAGCCGCGACTCCTGCCGCCCACCAGTGTGAGGGAGCCGCGACTCCTGCCGCCCACCAGTGTGAGGGAGCCGCGACTCCTGCCGCCCACCAGTGTGAGGGAGCCGCGACTCCTGCCGCCCACCAGTGTGAGGGAGCCGCGACTCCTGCCGCCCACCAGTGTGAGGGAGCCGCGACTCCTGCCGCCCACCAGTGTGAGGGAGCCGCGACGCCTGCCGCCCACCAGTGTGAGGGAGCCGCGACTCCTGCCGCCCACCAGTGTGAGGGAGCCGCGACTCCTGCCGCCCACCAGTGTGAGGGAGCCGCGACTCCTGCCGCCCACCAGTGTGAGGGAGCCGCGACTCCTGCCGCCCACCAGTGTGAGGGAGCCGCGACTCCTGCCGCCCACCAGTGTGAGGGAGCCGCGACTCCTGCCGCCCACCAGTGTGAGGGAGCCGCGACTCCTGCCGCCCACCAGTGTGAGGGAGCCGCGACTCCTGCCGCCCACCAGTGTGAGGGAGCCGCGACTCCTGCCGCCCACCAGTGTGAGGGAGCCGCGACTCCTGCCGCCCACCAGTGTGAGGGAGCCGCGACTCCTGCCGCCCACCAGTGTGAGGGAGCCGCGACTCCTGCCGCCCACCAGTGTGAGGGAGCCGCGACTCCTGCCGCCCACCAGTGTGAGGGAGCCGCGACTCCTGCCGCCCACCAGTGTGAGGGAGCCGCGACTCCTGCCGCCCACCAGTGTGAGGGAGCCGCGACTCCTGCCGCCCACCAGTGTGAGGGAGCCGCGACTCCTGCCGCCCACCAGTGTGAGGGAGCCGCGACTCCTGCCACCCACCAGTGTGAGGGAGCCGCGACTCCTGCCACCCACCAGTGTGAGGGAGCCGCGACTCCTGCCACCCACCAGTGTGAGGGAGCCGCGACTCCTGCCACCCACCAGTGTGAGGGAGCCGCGACTCCTGCCACCCACCAGTGTGAGGGAGCCGCGACTCCTGCCACCCACCAGTGTGAGGGAGCCGCGACTCCTGCCACCCACCAGTGTGAGGGAGCCGCGACTCCTGCCACCCACCGGTGTGAGGGCGCCGCGACTCCTGCCACCCACCAGTGTGAGGGAGCCGCGACTCCTGCCGCCCACCAGTGTGAGGGAGCCGCGACTCCTGCCGCCCACCAGTGTGAGGGAGCCGCGACTCCTGCCGCCCACCAGTGTGAGGGAGCCGCGACTCCTGCCGCCCACCAGTGTGAGGGAGCCGCGACTCCTGCCGCCCACCAGTGTGAGGGAGCCGCGACTCCTGCCGCCCACCAGTGTGAGGGAGCCGCGACTCCTGCCACCCACCAGTGTGAGGGAGCCGCGACTCCTGCCACCCACCAGTGTGAGGGAGCCGCGACTCCTGCCACCCACCAGTGTGAGGGAGCCGCGACTCCTGCCACCCACCAGTGTGAGGGAGCCGCGACTCCTGCCACCCACCAGTGTGAGGGAGCCGCGACTCCTGCCACCCACCAGTGTGAGGGAGCCGCGACTCCTGCCACCCACCAGTGTGAGGGAGCCGCGACTCCTGCCACCCACCAGTGTGAGGGAGCCGCGACTCCTGCCACCCACTACTGTGAGGGAGCCGCGACTCCTGCCACCCACCAGTGTGAGGGAGCCGCGACTCCTGCCACCCACCAGTGTGAGGGAGCCGCGACTCCTGCCACCCACCAGTGTGAGGGAGCCGCGACTCCTGCCACCCACCAGTGTGAGGGAGCCGCGACTCCTGCCACCCACCAGTGTGAGGGAGCCGCGACTCCTGCCACCCAGCTACGTCAGCTGGCGCCATCTTTCCCTGGTAAACCCTGACATTTAATACCTAAAGTACACCCACGTAAACACACGAGAACACATTTAATACCTAAAGTACACCCACGTAAACACACGAGAACACATTTAATACCTAAAGTACACCCACGTAAACACACGGGAACACATTTAATACCTAAAGTACACCCACGTAAACACACGAGAACACATTTAATACCTAAAGTACACCCACGTAAACACACGAGAACACATTTAATACCTAAAGTACACCCACGTAAACACACGAGAACACATTTAATACCTAAAGTACACCCACGTAAACACACGAGAACACATTTAATACCTAAAGTACACCCACGTAAACACACGAGAACACATTTAATACCTAAAGTACACCCACGTAAACACACGATAACACATTTAATACCTAAAGTACACCCACGTAAACACACGAGAACACATTTAATACCTAAAGTACACCCACGTAAACACACGAGAACACATTTAATACCTAAAGTACACCCACGTAAACACACGAGAACACATTTAATACCTAAAGTACACCCACGTAAACACACGAGAACACATTTAATACCTAAAGTACAGCCACGTAAACACACGAGAACACATTTAATACCTGAAGTACACCCACGTAAACACACGAGAACACATTTAATACCTAAAGTACAGCCACGTAAACACACGAGAACACATTTAATACCTAAAGTACACCCACGTAAACACACGAGAACACATTTAATACCTAAAGTACAGCCACGTAAACACACGAGAACACATTTAATACCTAAAGTACAGCCACGTAAACACACGAGAACACATTTAATACCTGAAGTACACCCACGTAAACACACGAGAACACATTTAATACCTAAAGTACACCCACGTAAACACACGAGAACACATTTAATACCTAAAGTACACCCACGTAAACACACGAGAACACATTTAATACCTAAAGTACACCCACGTAAACACACGAGAACACATTTAATACCTAAAGTACACCCACGTAAACACACGAGAACACATTTAATACCTAAAGTACACCCACGTAAACACACGAGAACACATTTAATACCTAAAGTACACCCACGTAAACACACGAGAACATCAGTTATAGTTGTGTACACATTATTCCACTCTGCTGAAGACAGTCTTAGTGGCAGGTCGAAATACATAAATTCTAGAGAAGGAAAGAGCTTTTCCAAGTGTTAGTACAATTCTGGACAGTGAAACATGTGATAGAGCTCTTCACAGAAACCTGAGTTCATAAAGCTCTACAAGGACACACAACTTGTTTAAGCTCAACGTAGATTAAAATATAACTTGACAAAGCTTTATGAAGAGTGAAACATGTTATAAAGTTCTACGCAGAGTGAAAGATGATAAAGCTCTACAGAGTGATGCATGACGTGATAAAGCTCTACCCAGAGGGAAACATGTAATAAGACTCTATACGAAGGGAAGCGTTACTGAAGCTTTGCACAGAGTGAAACCTGGCATGATAAAACTACACAGAGTGCAACATGTGTTAAAGATCAGAGTAAAACATATATTAAAGCTCTACGTGGAGTGCAACATGACATGCTAAAGCTCTACGTGGAGTGCAACATGACATGCTAAAGCTCTACACGGAGCGTAACATGACATGCTAAAGCTCTACACGGAGCGTAACATGACATGCTAAAGCTCTACACGGAGCATAACATGACATGCTAAAGCTCTACACGGAGCGTAACATGACATGCTAAAGCTCTACACGGAGCATAACATGACATGCTAAAGCTCTACACGGAGCATAACATGACATGCTAAAGCTCTACATGGAGCGTAACATGACATGCTAAAGCTCTACTATTCAGGCTAAAACGTTGTGTAGTTTTAAAAATAGGTTAGATAAATACATGAGTGGGTGTGGGTGGGTGTGAGTTGGACCTGACTAGCTTGTGCTGCTGGGTCTGATGCCGTGCTCCTTCCTTGAGTGGAGATGATCAGACTGGGTGGGTCATTGGTCTAATCCGTGGGGAAAGACATGGACCTGCTCTGCATGGGTCAGTAGGCCTGTTGCAGTGTTCCTTCTTTCTTATGTTCTTATGATCTTCATGACTTTGCATTTGGCGGGGTTAAATTCGAGAAGCCAGTTGCTGGACCAGGTGTCCAGCCTGTCCAGGTCTCTTTGAAGTCCTGCCTGATCCTCATCTGATTTAATTCTCCTCATTAACTTCCCATCATCTGCAAACAGGGACACTTCTGAGTCTAACCCTTCCATCATGTCATTCACATGTACCAGTAATAGCACTGGTCTTAGGACTGACCCCTGTGGGACACCGCTCGTCACAGGTGCCCACTGTGATACCTCATCATGTTCCATGACGAATTGTTGCCTCCCTGTCAGGTATTCTCTGATCCATTGCAGTGCCCTTCCTGTTATACGTGCCTGATCCTCGAGCTTCTGCACTAATCTCCTGTGAGGAACTGTGTCGAAGGCCTTCTTGCAGTCCAAGAAGATGCAATCAACCCACCCCGCTCTCTCGTGTCTTTCTTCTGTTACTTATCATAAAACTCCAGTTGGTTAGTGACACAGGATTTGCCTTCCATAATTTCGTGCTGGTTGGCGTTTATACTCTTGTTCCATTCCAGGTGTTCCACCACTCTTCCTGATAATCTTCTCCATGACTTTGCATACTATGCACGTCAGTGACACTGGTCTGTAGTTTAGTGCCACTTTTCTGTCCTTTTTTAAATAGAGGTATTACATTTGCCGTCTTCCATACCTCAGATAGTTGCCCAGTTTCAAGGGATGTGTTGAAGATTGTGATTAATTTTTTGACGTGCTTGACCAGGTGTGCATTCCAAACTGGTGCTGTGTGTGTGTGTGTGTGTGTGTGTGTGTGTGTGTGTGTGTGTTGCTGCTCCCTGTGTGGGTGTGTTGCTGCTCCCTGTGTGGGTGTGTTGCTGCTCCCTGTGTGGGTGTGTTGCTGCTCCCTGTGTGGGTATGTTGCTGCTCCCTGTGTAGGTGTGTTGCTGTTCCCTGTGTGGGTGTGTTGCTGTTCCCTGTGTGAGTGTGTTGCTGTTCCCTGTGTGGGTGTGTTGCTGTTCCCAGTGTGGGTGTGTTGCTGTTCCCAGTGTGGGTGTGTTGCTGTTCCCAGTGTGGGTGTGTTACTGTTCCCAGTGTGGGTGTGTTGCTGTTCCGAGTGTGGGTGCGTTGCTGTTCCCAGTGTGGGTGCGTTGCTGCTCCCTGTGTATGTGTGTTGCTGCTCCCTGTGTGGGTGTGTTGCTGCTCCCTGTGTGGGTGTGTTGCTGCTCCCTGTGTGGGTGTGTTGCTGCTCCCTGTGTGGGTGTGTTGCTGTTCCCTGTGTGGGTGTGTTGCTGTTCCCTGTGTGGGTGTGTTGCTGTTCTCTATGTGGGTGTGTTGCTCTTCCCTGTGTGGGTGTGTTGCTGCTCCCTGTGTGGGTGTGTTGCTGCTCCCTGTGTGGGTGTGTTGCTGCTCCCTGTGTGGGTGTGTTGCTGCTCCCTGTGTGGGTGTGTTGCTGCTCCCTGTGTGGGTGTGTTGCTGCTCCCTGTGTGAGTGTGTTGCTGTTCCCTGTGTGGGTGTGTTGCTGCTCCCTGTGTGGGTGTGTTGCTGCTCCCTGTGTGGGTGTGTTGCTGCTCCCTGTGTGGGTGTGTTGCTGCTCCCTGTGTGGGTGTGTTGCTGTTCCCTGTGTGTGTGTTGCTGTTCCTTGTGTGAGTGTGTTGCTGTTCCCTGTGTGTGTACTCACCTAGTTGTGGTTGCGGAGGTTGCATCACAGCTCCTGGCCCGGCCTCTTCAACTGGCCGCTACCCGGTCACTCTTCCCACTCCGTGAGCGTGTGTGTGTACTCACCTAATTGTGGTTACAGGGGTCGAGACTCAGCCTCTGGCCCCCGCCTCTTCTCTGATCACTATTACGTCCTCTCTCTGCTTCCTGAGATTTGTCATACCTCGTCTTAAAGCTATGTATGGTTCCTGCCTACACTACATCACTTGCTATGCTGTTCCACTTCCTGACGACTGTATGACTGAAGAAATACGTCCTAACATCCCTGTGACTCGTCTGAGTCTTCAGCTTCCAATTGTGACCCCTTGTTTCTGTGTCCCCTCTCTGGAACATCCTGCCTCTGCCCACCTTATCTATTCCACGCAGTATTTTGTGTGTCGTTATCATGTCTTCCCTGACTCTCCTGTCCTCCAGTGTCGTCAGTCCGATTTCTCTTAACCTTTCTTCGTAGAACATTCCCCTGAGCTCCGGAACTACCCTTGCTGCAAACCTTTGTACCTTCTCTAATTTCTTGACGTGCTTGACCAGGTGTGGGTTCCAAACTGGTGCTGCATACTCCAGTATGGGCCTGACGTACACAGTGTACAGTGTCTTGAACGATACCTTACTAAGGTATCGGAACGCTATTCTCAGGTTTGCCAGTCTGTTAGCACTGGTCCTAAGACTGACCCCTGTGGGACCCCGCTCGTCACAGACACCCACTGTGATACCTCATCACGTACCATGACTCGTTGCCTCCCTGTCAGGTATTCTCTGATTCATTGCAATGCCCTTCCTGTTATACGCGCTTGGTCTTCCAGCTTCTGTACTAATCTCCTGTTAGGAACTGTGTCGAAGGCCTTCCTGTAGTCCAGGAAAATGCAATCAACCCACCCCTCTCTCTGGTGTCTTACTTCTGTTACCTTGTCTTATAACTCCAGAAGGTTTATGACACAGGGTTTCCCTTCCATGAATCCGTGCTGGTTGTCGTTTATAATCTTGGACATCTCCAGGTGCTCAACTAGTCTCCTCCTGATAATCTTCTCCATGATTTTGCATACTATACACGTCAGAGACACTTGTTTGTAGTTTAGTGCCTCGTTTCTGTCTCTTTTCTTAAAAGTGGGGACTACATTTGCCAACTTCCATACATCATGTAGTTGCAAAGTTTCAAGGGATGCATTGAAGACGTGGTTAGTGGCACGCACAGCTTCTCTGCTCCTTCTGTAAGGACCCACGGGGAGATGTCCAGACCTATCGCCTTTGAGGTATCAAGGTCAGCAGCTTCTGCACCTCCTCCTCCATTGTTTGTATGCCATCCAACACTTCATGGTATATTCCCTGTTGGTGTTCTCCTCTGTGCTGTCTTCCCAGAGCCCTTCCTGTCTCTACTGTAAATCTTCCTTAAATCTCATATTGAGCTCTTCACATACCTCGTGATCGTTTCTTGTGAGTTCCCCACCTTCTGTCCTCAGTCTGATCACCTGGTCTTTGACTGTTGTCTTCCTCCTGATGTGGCTATACAGCAGTTTCAGATCATACTTGACTTTAGATGCTATGTTATTTTCATACTGTCGCTGGGCCTCCCTCCTTACCTGTGCATACTCGTTCCTGGCTCTTCGACTAATCTCTTTATTTACCCGTGTTCTTTGCCTTCTGTCCTTTTTCAATTCTCTATTGCACTTAGTTTTTTGCCTCCTTATACCGTCGGGTAAACCAGGGGCTCGTTCTGGTCTTCCCATTATTTGTTGCCCTTGGGGACAAACCTTTCCTCCACCTCCTTGCATTTTGTTGTTACGTATTCCATCATTTCGTTTACCGACTTTCCTGCCAGTTCTCTGTCCCACTGAACCTCCTGCAGGATGTTCCTCAAACCTATATAGTTCCCTCTTTTATAGTCTGGCTTTTCCCATTCAACTCCTGTTCCCCTCTCCATTGTAACTCTACTATGTATTCTAAGCACAGAACTACGTGGTCACTAGCTCCTAGGGGACTCATGTGTGATGTCCTCTATGTCTGAACTGCTCAGGGTGAACACAAGGTCCAGTCTTGCTGGTTCATTTCCCCTCTCTCTCTGGTAGCGTCCTTAACATGTTGGTGCATGAGGTTTTCCAGTACCACATCCATCATATTGGCTCTCCATGTTTCAGGACCCCCGTGTAGCTCCAGGTTTACCCAATCGATCTCCCTGTTGTTGAAATCGCCCATAACCAGTAACTTTGCTCTACTCGAGTGAGCTCTTCTTGCCACCTCAGCCAGTGTGTCCACCATTGCTCTGTTCCTCTCTTCATATTCCTCTCTTGGCTTCCTGCAGTTCTGTGGTGAATTATACATCACTGCAATGACTACCTTGTGCTCCCCAGACTAAAGTGTACCTACTATGTATTCTCTTTCTCCAATCTCGTCCATGTCTCCCATTTCTTCAAATTTCCATCGTTTTTTTATGAGCAGTGCAACCCCTCTTCCCATCTGCTCCCGCTATCTTTCCTAAGGATCTAATATCCTGGTGGGAAGATTGCATCTGTTATTGTCTCAGTGAGTTTCGTGTCTGTGACTGCTATGATGTCTGGGGACTTCTCATTGATTCTTTCATTATTACATCTGCATTCGTGTGCCAAACCTTCAGCTTCTGTTCTAAAACTGTGGTCCTGGGAGAATATTGGGGTTGGGAGAGCAGAAGCCCTGTCGGGGGCGTATGGAGAGTTGCGGTGGGGGTGCAGGCAGAGTTCCCATAGGGGGTTGCTGTAGGGGTGGGGTTTGTGGTGTGGGGGGTGTTGGCATGGGGAGCAGTGTGGGATTATTGGTTTAGATTGTTCAGTTGCCTTGGGGCTGTCGTGGTTGGAGTCCTTCTGTGGGTGTTTCTGGGTGGTGTGTTTACCCTTCCACCTGTGTCTGGGTTATTCTGCTTTTCTTTGTCATTTCCTCCCATTCCTCCTTTCGTTTTTGCACTCTTTCAGTATCCTCCTTTCCTCTTGCGTTCTGTCTCGATCGAGGTACCCACTCTGGAACTCCAGTTTGTCTCTCAGCCGTGCTTTCTCCTGCAGGATCATAGTTCGAATTGTTCTGCCTTGAAAATTACTTTGAGGGGCCGTTTCCTTCTCCTTGTGAACCACTCGATTCTCCTAAAATTTGCCACCTGGGTCATGTCGCCCTCGCCTATTGCCTTCATGATACATTCAATCGCTTTTATCTCCTCCTGTTTTCTTTCATCATAGGTTTTTTCCCTTCGGTTTCCTGGAGCCCATACACAAAAACTGATCTCTCCCTTTCTTCCTCCCACTGTGTCTTCCATTGCGTCCTCTGAGGTGTTTTGGTTCCTTCCCTTAGAGTGTTCCTTCTTTCAATCCCTTCCCTAGCTGAGCCCCAATGCCTATTGGTCTGTCTTTTTTGCTCATCTGTTCCTGGCCCCTGCAGGAGTCTGGTAGAGTTCCTGCATATATCCTAGCTCCTTCAATGTCTTCAGACCTCTCATTTGTTCCTAGTGTGCTCCTTGTCTTTGCCTTGACCCCGTGTGGGTCTGACAGAACCCTTGCATACAGTATAGCTTCCTTGTGTGTGTGTGTGTGTGTGTGTGTGTGTGTGTGTGTGTGTGTGTGTGTGTGTGTGTGTGTGTGTGTGTGTGTGTTGCTCCTCCCTGTGTGTGTGTGTTGCTATATAAATTAACAAGTATCACACAATTTGGAAATAACCTCCAAATTGTGTGATACTGTTAGATAATGGTCTGAGACCAACCGAAACGTCGTCCAGAGCTTCCTCTCCAAACTTCATTTCTTGTTAGCCGAGTGAATCTAAACAAAGAAAATGGCAATTTTTTCATAAAAAAAAAAAAAAAATCAGCAGACCAATTAAGGCACCACACATGACCTATCTGAAGCCCACAGGAAGTACATATCCTCGTTTGATAAAGCACATGTGAAGCCAACTCTGAACACACAACCTTAATTGATAAAACATGTTAAAACTTGAAAAGAATCCAAAGTATGCTACAAGACAGATCCTGGAGGTGAGAGAAATACGAAACCTGAAGAGACCGAGATCTCTATCTAGCAACCCTGGATGCAAGGAGACTGAGGGCAGGTGATCAAAACGTATAACATTATAGACTGAGCAGACACAAGGTCGTTCTTACCGAGAAGAGAACCCGGTACAAGACACGGGTAGAAGCTAAATACGCACATCAGCCGTTGGGTTGTCTGGAAGTATTTCTTTATTCTCCGAGTAATTCAAATGTGGTATGAATATGTATGATAGAACAGAGGAGGTTGAAGTTCAGTGGAGATTGGTGAAGGACACACATGGAGGGGAGTTCAGAAACAGCCTAGGCCCACGTACACACACGTAGTTGAGTGTACACTTAGTCCTACACATGGCTACTGGTATTCATGCAAGCAAACACATATGCACTTTAACACACACAGATAGACAGCCAGACAGACACACACACACATATACTCAGTAGTAGCGGCCAGTGAAGAGGAGGGGCCAGAAGCTATGACTCAACCCCTGCAACTTGGCGAGTACACACGTGCACGCACACACACACACACACACACACACACACACACACACACACACATTCCTAGAGGCGCACCTCACCCAAATAACCATAACACGTCTGGCAAACCTAATAAGGAGTTATCTAATTAGGAGTCATTCACGACACTGTACACCGTGTATGTCAGACCCATATTGGAGTATGCAGCACCAATATGGAACCCACACCTGGTCAGGAAGTAGAACAATCTGGAGAGTGAAGTAAAGGCATGATCCATACGTAGCTTTAAGAAGACGTATGATAAGGTTCTCGAAGTTGGGAGTGGACCTAATAGTGGACAGCAGAGAGGCGGGGCCAGGAACTGTAACCTGACCCCTGCAACCACATACAAGTGAGTACATAGGTGAATAAACATACGGGGAAGCATAGACATGTAGAGTCAAGATGCTGGAGGCAGTGCTTGAAACTTTCATGTACTAACATGTTATGGACACATCCAGAGAGATGTGTCAGACATAGAAGATATACACGAAAGGCCCCTAAGCGCTAGTGACCACATGGTCTTGAGTTTCAAATACATATTGAAGTCAAAGGACCCAGGAAAACAGGGAGAGTCAAAGAGTCAGACATGAATATATATGGACAAGGAGAGAAGCCCAGCATCAATACGAGAATAGCTAGCATCAAAAGCCAAATCTGATCCAAAACTGTTATACAGCCACATCAGGAGGAAAACAACAGTCAAGGATCAGGTAATAAGGTCGAGAAAGGAAGGGATCTCACAGAGAATGACCAGGAAACACGTGAAGAACTCGGATGAAGATTTAAGGAGGCATTAACAGTGGAGACAGAAAGGCTTCCAGAAAACCTAGATGGTAGGGTACACCAGCAAGTACTGGACATACTGTACACAGCCGAGGATGAGGTGAAGATACTGCTAGGGGAACTAGATCCCTCGACAAAGGTGGGCCCAGATAATATCTCTCCTTGGGTTCTGAAAGAGGGAGCAGATGCATTGTGTGTACGTCTCTAACAACAATCTTCAGTATATCTATCGAAATAGGGCAATTGCCTGAGGTGTGGAAGACAGCAAATGTAGTCCTGATTTATAAGAAAGGAGACAGACAGTCTTTACATACTTGTCAGTGACATTGGTCACTGACGTAGATGTCAGTGACCAGTGTCACTTACATGTATGTAAAGTTATGGAAAAGATTATCAGGAAAAGAGTGGTGGAGCACATAGAACGGAAGAGCCTAATACACGACAACCAGCACGGCTTCAGGGAAGGGAAATCTTGCATCAGTAACCAATTGGAGTTCTATGACAAGGTAACGGAAGACAGGAGAGAGAGCGGGATGGGTAGACTGCATCTTCTTTGACTGCAAGAAGACTTTCGATACCGTTCCACACAAGAGACTTGTTAAAAAACTGGAGGAATAGGCACGAATAAGGAAAGTACTGCAATGAATCAGGGAATACCTGACAGGAGTGAAACAACGTGTTGGTCCGAGAAGAGGTGTCAGAGTGGGTGCATGTCTCGAGTGGTTTTCCACAAGGGTCAGTCCTAGGTCCAGTGTTGTTTCTTGTATATGTGAATGATATGACGGAAGGGATAGAGTCAGAGGTATCCCTGTTTGAAGACGATGTGAAACTACTGAGGGGAATACAAGCGGAAGAGGATAGGATAAGCCTACAAGGAGATCTGGACAGACTGCAAGACTTGTTTGACAAACGGCTCCTGGAGTTTAACACCTGCAAGTGCAAAGTTATGAAGATTGGGTAAGGACAAATGGGACTGCAGACGGAGTACAGCCTAAAAGGTCAAAGACTGCAAAACTCACTCGAGAAAAAGGATCTTGGGGTAAGCATCATACCGGGCACATCGCCCGAGGGGTACATTATCAAACCAATATCTGCTGCTGTACATGGGCGACGGGCAAACCTGAGAATAGCGCTTCGTCTCTAAATAAGGAGTCATTCACGACACTGTACATCATGTACGTCAGGCTCATATTGGAGTATGCAGCACCAATATGGAACCCACACCTGGTCGAACACTTCAAGAAAATAGAGAAAGTGCGAAGGTTTGCAACAAGACTAGTCCCGGAACTGAGGGGTTTGTCCTACGAGAAGAGGTTAAGGGAACTCAACCTGACAACGGTGGAATACAAAAGGGATAGGGAGGATATGATAACAGCATATGCAATACTGAGAGGAGCTGACAGGATGGATAGGGATGTCATTGGAACGCCTTCCATCTGAACAAAAGAAACTAATGGAAAAATAAATAAAGAAATGACTAGGAAAAATAAGAATAATGATTTTTGAGGATTTTGCTTAAAATTTAAATATAAAAAAAATGGCCTTCAGTTCTTGTAGTTGGGCAGGAGTAGGTAAGGCCCTGGATAGATCTTCTGATGTTATTGATGTAGGTTATCCTGGGCGGATGGTGATAATCCGATGTTTTGGAATCTCCTACCACTTGGATGGAGCACCACAAGTAGAATAGGTAAGGGCCAGTAGTAGTCCAATAATGTTAGGTCTCATTAACATATGTCTTGCTCCTTTATCTGGCGTCTATCCTGGATGACCACGCCAGGAACAGAGCTGGTAATAAGAAAAAATAAACTGGTTACCCATAGTTATGATAATATAACATTTAAGAATGGAAAAGAATGATAAATGCCAAAATCATTACTGGTAACCAGCAAACAAAAGAAAAGGAACAAACAGTAATACTCCTGGTAGATCACCCTACCTGATTAGGAGAAGAGTGGAGGTGAAGTGATTCTTCAAACTTCAACCCACACCAGGTAAGGTCAATACTACCAGGAGTAGAAATTGAAACAAATCAGACACCAAGAACTAGTTTCGCCCCAGCCCGCCAGAGGGGGGTGCGCGACGTAACTCGCTAATGGTTCCTGGTTGCCTGAACAACCCTTACCCCACTTACGCCTACTTTTCCCTCACAAGGGACATGTTTCAGAGATGTGACACAGTAACAAGGGATCACAACTGGAAGTTGAAAACTCAGATGAGCCACAGGGATGTTAGGAAATATTTCTTCAGCCATAGAATAGTTAGGAAGTGGAACAGTCTGCAGAGTGATGCAGTGGAGGCATGATCCATACATGGGTCTTTAAAAAGAGGTATGATACAGCTCATGGAGCAGGGAGGAAGTGGACCTAGTAAAGACCAGTGAAGAGGCGGGGTCTGGAGCTATGAATCGACCCTTGCAGCCACAATTAGGTGAGTATGCACACACACACACACACACACACACACACACACACACACACACACACACACACACACACGGTTCGCAACTTGTTTGATTATAGAATTAAAAAATATGAACTACTATGAGAGTTCCAAAGAATTAAATATGACAACCATGGAAGACAGAAGGAAGAGCCGAGATAAGTCATCGACTTACCATTTATTTCTCGTTATACTTTCTTAACAATTTCAGGGACTCAGACATTTGCAAATGAAAAATAAAGGTCTTCAGACATTCCAGTTTGAATTCGTATTTGTTATAGATATAATACCCAGACGTTGATGGGCATCACACACCCAATACCTGGCAATCTTCAATGTCATCTAGTCATCTTAAATGAGTCATTTAAGAAGACCAGGTGTAGTACATACCTATGTCATCTTAATGACGTACAAAGTACTCAAAACACACACGGACACTATGAAATGCGAGGCACTCGGACACTATGAAATGCGAGGCACTGAGGCTGAGGGTCACTGGTGAAAGCTAAAAATACACGAGTCACCGTTATGTTAGGAAATGTCTCATCAGACGCAGGATGTGGTAACAGACTGATGAAGATGACGAGGGGAAACTGAAGGCAAGTTTAATACACTGTGGAGATAAAAAGTTTGAAATGCAGTATCAAGAGTATGATGACAGGACTCAGGAATCAGTATATGGTGGTTAGTTCTTGAGGTTAAGATGTGTGCTAAGAGCAAACTCTCGACCCATGAAGACATATCCCGGCGAGTACAACACTGAGAACACCCACATGAAGACAACCCAGCGAGTACAATACTGAGCACACACCCACATGAAGACAACCCAGCGAGTACAACACTGAGCACACACCCACATGAAGACATAACCCGGTGAGTACAACACTGAGCACACAACTACATGAATACATAACCCGGTGAGTACAACACTGAGCACACACCCACATGAAGACATAACCCGGTGAGTACAACACTGAACACACACCCACATGAAGACAACCCGGCGAGTACAACACTGAGCACACACCCACATGAAGACAACCCGGCGAGTACAACACTGAGCACACACCCACATGAAGACAACCCGGCGAGTACAACACTGAACACACACCCACATGAAGACAACCCGGCGAGTACAACGCTGAACACACACCCACATGAAGACAACCCGGCGAGTACAACACTGAGCACACCCCCATATGAAGACAACCCGGCGAGTACAACACTGAGCACACACCCACATGAAGACAACCCGGCGAGTACAACACTGAGCACACCCCCATATGAAGACAACCCGGCGAGTACAACACTGAACACACACCCACATGAAGACAACCCGGCGAGTACAACACTGAACACACACCCACATGAAGACAACCCGGCGAGTACAACACTGAGCACACACCCACATGAAGACAACCCAGCGAGTACAGTACTGAGCACACACCCACATGAAGACAACCCGGCGAGTACAACACTGAACACACACCCACATGAAGACAACCCGGCGAGTACAACACTGAACACACACCCACATGAAGACAACCCGGAGAGTACAACACTGAACACACACCCACATGAAGACAACCCGGCGAGTACAACACTGAACACACACCCACATGAAGACAACCCGGCGAGTACAACACTGAACACCCACCCACATGAAGACAACCCGGCGAGTACAACACTGAACACACACCCACATGAAGACAACCCGGCGAGTACAACACTGAACACACACCCACATGAAGACAACCCGGCGAGTACAACACTGAGCACACACCCACATGAAGACATAACCCGGTGAGTACAACACTGAGCACACACCCACATGAAGACAACCCGGCGAGTACAACACTGAACACACACCCACATGAAGACAACCCGGCGAGTACAACACTGAACACACACCCACATGAAGACAACCCGGCGAGTACAACACTGAACACACACCCACATGAAGACAACCCGGCGAGTACAACACTGAACACACACCCACATGAAGACAACCCGGCGAGTACAACACTGAACACACACCCACATGAAGACAACCCGGCGAGTACAACACTGAACACACACCCACATGAAGACAACCCGGCGAGTACAACACTGAGCACACACCCACATGAAGACATAACCCGGTGAGTACAACACTGAGCACACACCCACATGAAGACAACCCGGCGAGTACAACACTGAACACACACCCACATGAAGACAACCCGGCGAGTACAACACTGAACACCCACCCACATGAAGACAACCCGGCGAGTACAACACTGAACACACACCCACATGAAGACAACCCGGCGAGTACAACACTGAACACACACCCACATGAAGACAACCCGGCGAGTACAACACTGAGCACACACCCACATGAAGACATAACCCGGTGAGTACAACACTGAGCACACACCCACATGAAGACAACCCGGCGAGTACAACACTGAACACACACCCACATGAAGACAACCCGGCGAGTACAACACTGAACACACACCCACATGAAGACAACCCGGCGAGTACAACACTGAACACACACCCACATGAAGACAACCCGGCGAGTACAACACTGAACACACACCCACATGAAGACAACCCGGCGAGTACAACACTGAACACACACCCACATGAAGACAACCCGGCGAGTACAACACTGAACACACACCCACATGAAGACAACCCGGCGAGTACAACACTGAGCACACACCCACATGAAGACATAACCCGGTGAGTACAACACTGAGCACACACCCACATGAAGACAACCCGGCGAGTACAACACTGAACACACCCACATGAAGACAACCCGGCGAGTACAACACTGAACACACACCCACATGAAGACAACCCGGCGAGTACAACACTGAACACACACCCACATGAAGACAACCCGGCGAGTACAACACTGAACACCCACCCACATGAAGACAACCCGGCGAGTACAACACTGAACACACACCCACATGAAGACAACCCAGCGAGTACAACACTGAACACACACCCACATGAAGACAACCCGGCGAGTACAACACTGAGCACACACCCACATGAAGACATAACCCGGTGAGTACAACACTGAGCACACACCCACATGAAGACAACCCGGCGAGTACAACACTGAACACACACCCACATGAAGACAACCCGGCGAGTACAACACTGAACACACACCCACATGAAGACAACCCGGCGAGTACAACACTGAACACACACCCACATGAAGACAACCCGGCGAGTACAACACTGAACACACACCCACATGAAGACAACCCAGCGAGTACAACACTGAACACACACCCACATGAAGACAACCCAGCGAGTACAACACTGAGCACACACCCTCACGAATCTCTTAAAAGTTTACTGATAAAGTTAGGTAACTAAAGCAGAGGAGAAAACGTTGCTTAGACTGTACCTCCTTTCACGTTAACATTTGATAAGGTCCCCCACACAACACTGCTACGTAGACTGCAACAACAGACAGGTGTAGCAGAACCGTCGCGTTAGCCCAGTGGCTAACGCGACGGTCTGGAATTTCGAGACTATGATCGCGGGTTCTATCCCCTCCCGTGATATGGTTTGTTTACGTGTAGCAGAGACAGTACTCTGGTGGATACAGGAATGTATGAAAGAGAAATACTACGATAACTCTGAATTAAAGACAAATACACAGATTTTAGATTAGATTTTGCCACCGAAGTGGCTAGTTTATTGTGCACCCCATATCCATCCTGTGGACGGTAGCGCGAGAGAATATGGATTCACAAAAGGCCCAAGAACTAAACCCCACAAGGGTTCACAGGTGTACATTTGGATTTATATCTACAGTTCACTTATCTGTTACAAGCAAATTTGGGAAATTTGCTTAATATATCTGGTATCTTATTTTCTTTAATAAGATACCTTGACATGTCACATAGGTTATTATACTATCTGTATATTCTTCAACAAGTGGACAATTAAGCACATAGTGTTCAAGACAGTGACCATATGCCTGATCTCATAATTTGCATTTAGTTTGATCATCATCTGTGTGTCTCCCAAACTGCCAGAACTTGTAACTACAACACCAGTCAGTACTTGTAACCAAGACTAAGCCTGGCCACTACAACATCAGTCAGTACTTGTAACCAAGCCTAAGCATGGCCACTACAACATCAGTCAGTACTTGTAACCAAGCCTAAGCATGGCCACTACAACATCAGTCAGTACTTGTAACCAAGCCTAAGTCTGGCCACTACAACATCAGTCAGTACTTGTAACCAAGACTAAGCCTGGTCACTACAACATCAGTCAGTACTTGTAACCAAGACTAAGCCTGGCCACTACAACATCAGTCAGTACTTGTAACCAAGCCTAAGCCTGGTCACTACAACATCAGTCAGTACTTGTAACCAAGACTAAGCCTGGCCACAACAACATCAGTCAGTACTTGTAACCAAGCCTAAGCCTGGCCACTACAACATCAGTCAGTACTTGTAACCAAGATTAAGCCTGGCCACTACAACATCAGTCAGTACTTGTAACCAAGCCTAAGCCTGGTTACTACATCAATCAGTACTTGTAACCAAGCCTAAGCCTGGCCACTACAACATCAGTCAGTACTTGTAACCAAGCCTAAGCCTGGCCACTACAACATCAGTCAGTACTTGTAACCAAGCCTAAGCCTGGCCACTACAACATCAGTCAGTACTTGTAACCAAGCCTATGCCTGGTTACTATATCAATCAGTACTTGTAACCAAGCCTAAGCCTGGCCACTACAACATCAGTCAGTACTTGTAACCAAGCCTAAGCCTGGTCACTACAACATCAGTCAGTACTTGTAACCAAGCCTAAGTCTGGCCACTACAACATCAGTCAGTACTTGTAACCAAGCCTAAGCCTGGCCACTACAACATCAGTCAGTACTTGTAACCAAGCCTAAGCCTGGCCACTACAACATCAGTCAGTACTTATAACCAAGCCTAAGCCTGGCCACTACAACATCAGTCAGTACTTGTAACCAAGCCTAAGCCTGGCCACTACAACATCAGTCAGTACTTGTAACCAAGCCTATGCCTGGTTACTATATCAATCAGTACTTGTAACCAAGCCTAAGCCTGGCCACTACAACATCAGTCAGTACTTGTAACCAAGCCTAAGCCTGGTTACTACATCAATCAGTACTTGTAACCAAGCCTAAGCCTGGCCACTACAACATCAGTCAGTACTTGTAACCAAGCCTAAGCCTGGTCACTACAACATCAGTCAGTACTTGTAACCAAGCCTAAGCCTGGTTACTACATCAATCAGTACTTGTAACCAAGCCTAAGCCTGGCCACTACAACATCAGTTAGTACTTGTAACCAAGCCTAAGCCTGGCCACTACAACATCAGTCAGTACTTATAACCAAGCCTAAGCCTGGCCACTACAACATCAGTCAGTACTTGTAACCAAGCCTAAGCCTGGTTACTACATCAATCAGTACTTGTAACCAAGCCTAAGCCTGGCCACTACAACATCAGTCAGTACTTGTAACCAAGCCTAAGCCTGGTCACTACAACATCAGTCAGTACTTGTAACCAAGCCTAAGCCTGGTTACTACATCAATCAGTACTTGTAACCAAGCCTAAGCCTGGCCACTACAACATCAGTTAGTACTTGTAACCAAGCCTAAGCCTGGCCACTACAACATCAGTCAGTACTTGTAACCAAGCCTTAGCCTGGCCACTACAACATAAGTCAGTACTTGTAACCAAGCCTAAGCCTGGCCACTACAACATCAGTCAGTACTTGTAACCAAGCCTTAGCCTGGCCACTGCAACATCAGTCAGTACTTGTATCTAAGCCTGAGCCTGGTCACTACAACATCAATCAGTACTTGTAACCAAGCCTTAGCCTGGCCACTACAACATCAGTCAGTACTTGTATCTAAGCCTAAGCCTGGCCACTACATCAGTCAGTGTTCACATTGAAAATTGCTTCATGAACATACTTATCTACGTTCACGGTATCATAGTGGATTATAGATCTACTCAGTATTCTAATTGCAATCCTATAACATTCATTTTCATTTCTTACATCTCTCGTAATATTATTGCTAATGCTTGACACGTATTCTACATTCTCATTCAGGGTATCCTTCCTGGCTAACATACCAACTTTACAGTTTTCGCTGAGAGGTATGTGACTGTCCGCGTGGTATTAACCTTGGTAATAAATACCGACAAGTTGGTTTAGAAAGATACATAAGCAAACACTGACATATTTATTAGAAAACGTTTCGGTCCTGGGACCTTGATCACTTCTAACATACAGAGGTAGAAAGACATTATATATATAGGCGGAGAGTGAGATGTGAGTGACGCGCATGACCTGAGGAATGTCATGTTGTGATGAGGACGGGTAGACGATGAAATCATGTGACTCCTGTGTTGTTGGGTTGGTGGTGCTTAAGTATCATGTATGCCAATGTTTTTGAAATTGCGTTCTACAGTGTCGGTGACGGCAATTAGTGAGGCTTCTAGGCACCGTCGGCGTCTGAGGTCTGGTTCTGTAAGAACGAGTTGTGCCTCATTCCAGTTCATCAAATGCCCCGTGGAGTCTCTGTGGAGGACACAGGCGTACCTTACATCGTCTCTGTTAGAGGCATTTTGATGCTCATTCAGGCGGACTGCAAGATCTCTGCCTGTCTCGCCTACATATTTCTTGGGACAGAACCCACAGGGGATAGTGTAGACGCCTGCTGTAGAAGTTAGAGGTGTGGGGCTGCGTTTCGTAGTGAGATCTTTGATAGATGTGTTTATGGTGGAAACGTTGATGTTACTCATAGCAAGTGCCCGGCGAGTATTCGTGACAACCTCACCACATGGGAGTACTATGAACTGCTTAGGGGACTGTTCCATGGGCGGTTTGTTGAGGATAGCTTGTGCCTTGAGTCTGCAATCTCGGATGAAGAAAGATGGGAACTGAATACGTTTAAAGGCTTGTGTTATGTAAGTGCATTCTTCTTCTAGAAAACAAGGGCTGGAGATGCGAAGAGCTCTCAAGAAGAAGCCAATGAGAACTCTCTTAGTGCGAGTGTCTTGGTGTGAATAAAAGTGTACAAGGTCGTCTTTGTTGGTAGGTTTTCTATACACTTTGAAGAGAAGTTTGTCACTGTCGGGAGATCTGCACAGGAGAACGTCGAGGAAAGGAAGTTTGCCATCGTTTTCGAGTTCAAGTGTAAACTTTATTGATGGTTCAACTGCATTGATCTTGTTGAGAAGGGCCTGGATATTGAGACGTCTCGGATAGAAAACCTATATATCATCAACGTATCTTAGCCAGGTAACGGTGTTGGGAATGAGGGTGCTGAATTTCTCTGTCTCCAGGTTTTCCATGAAGAGGTTGGCAAGCACAGCACTGAGCGGGCTGCCCATTGCCATCCCAAAGCACTGTTTGTAACAGTTGTCCTGATACTTGAAGAAGTTGAAATTAACACAAAGATCCACTAGATTGATGAAATCTAGAAGAGGTAAATGGAGGTCGTGGTTTTCAGTGAGCTTCTGTCTCAGAATGTTGATTGCAGCGTCAGTAGGAACGTTGGTAAAGAGGGCTGTGACATCGAAGGAAGCCATGCTTTTGTTTTTAGCATTCAGGTTGTAAATTTGGGAGAGGAGGTCACCTGAGTGTTTGAGGTGGGCTTGACTGATGGTGCAACATCAGTCAAGCTTTGGGATGGCAATGAGCAGCTCGCTCAGTGCTGTGCTTGCCAACCTCTTCATGGAAAACCTGGAGACAGAGAAATTCAGCACCCTCATTCCCAACACCGTTACCTGGCTAAGATATGTTGATGATATATTGGTTTTCTATCCGAGACGTCTCACTATCCAGGCCCTTCTCAACAAGATCAATGCAGTTGAACCATCAATAAAGTTTACACTTGAACTCTAAAACGATGGCAAACTTCCTTTCCTCGACGTTCTCCTGTGCAGATCTCCCGACAGTGACAAACTTCTCTTCAAAGTGTATAGAAAACCTACCAACAAAGACGACCTTATACACTTTTATTCACACCAAGACACTCGCACTAAGAGAGTTCTCATTGGCTTCTTCTTGAGAGCTCTTCGCATCTCCAGCCCTTGTTTTCTAGAAGAAGAATGCACTTACATAACACAAGCCTTTAAACGTATTCAGTTCCCATCTTTCTTCATCCGAGATTGCAGACTCAAGGCACAAGCTATCCTCAACAAACCGCCCATGGAACAGTCCCCTAAGCAGTTCATAGTACTCCCATGTGGTGAGGTTGTCACGAATACTCGCCGGGCACTTGCTATGAGTAACATCAACGTTTCCACCATAAACACATCATCTATCAAAGACCTCACTACGAAATGCAGCCCCGCACCTCTAAATTTTACAGTAGGCGTCTACACTATCCCCTGTGGATTCTGTCCCAAGAAATATGTAGGCGAGACAGGCAGAGATCTTGCAGTCCGCCTGAATGAGCATCGAAATGCCTCTAACAGAGACGATGTAAGGTACGCCTGTGTCCTCCACAGAGACTCCACGGGGCATTTGATGAACTGGAATGAGGCACAACTCGTTCTTACAGAACCAGACCTCAGACGCCGACGGTGCCTAGAAGCCTCACTAATCGCCGTCACCGACACTATAGAACGCAAAACTGTAAACTACAAAATTTCAAAAACATTGGCATACATGATACTTAAGCACCACCAACCCAACAACACAGGAGTCACATGATTTCATCGTCTACCCGTCCTCATCACAACATGACATTCCTCAGGTCATGTGCGTCACTCACATCTCACTCTCCGCCTATATATATAATGTCTTTCTACCTCTGTATGTTAGAAGTGATCAAGGTCCAAGGACCGAAACGTTTTCTAATAAATATGTCGTAGTGTTTGCTTACGTGTCTTTCTAAACCGACTGTCAGCGTATATTCGCTGAGAGGCTTTAAGGCACAATTAACAAATCAAGCATAGACAAAGTAAGACTCAATTACAGAAGTGTTTCACAATGTTTCTCGTACACATCTGTGTCCCAGAGTTACATATATTGCCTTCACAAAATTCTTGGGAGAGAAAAGTAGCCGTAATAAATGTCTCATTAATTGCTAATGTGTCTTTTCGCACAACAGAGTTTCGCTCAGTGAGAAATTTATCAAGTAACGGTAACTTGATAACTTCTAAGTCAAGGCTTGATTGGCATACAGTAATACATAGTGAATGGAATGCAAGAGGTGAGTACACCTGAGGGATACACCTTACCCACTTGCAAGAGGTGAGTACACCTAAGGGATACACCTTACCCACTTGCAATAGGTGAGTACACCTGAGGGATACACCTTACCCACTAGCAAGAGGTGAGTACACCTAAGGGATACACCTTACCCACTTGCAATAGGTGAGTACACCTGAGGGATACACCTTACTTGCAAGAGGTGAGCAGAGCTGAGGGATACACCTTACTCACTTCCAAGAGGTGAGTACACCTAAGGGATACACCTTACCTACTTGCAAGAGGTGAGTACACCTGAGGGACATACCATACCCACTTGCAAGAGGTGAGTACACCCGAGGGATACACCTTACCCACTTGCAAGAGGCGAGTACACCTGAGGGATACACCTTACCCACTTGCAAGAGTTGAGTACACCTGAGGGACACACCTTACCCACTTGCAAGAGGTGAGTACACCTGAGGGACATACCATATCCACTTGCAAGAGGTGAGTACACCCGAGGGATACACCTTACCCACTTGCAAGAGGTGAGTACACCTGAGGGATACACCTTACCCACTTGCAAGAGGTGAGTACACCTGAGGGATACACCTTACCCACTTGCAAGAGGTGAGTACACCTGAGGGATACACCTTACCCACTTGCAAGAGGTGAGTACACCTGAGGGATACACCTTACCCACTTGCAAGAAGGTAAGTACACCTGAGGGATACACCTTACCCACTTGCAAGAGGTGAGTACACCTAAGGGATACACCTTACCCACTTGCAATAGGTGAGTACACCTGAGGGATACGCCTTACCCACTTGCTAGAGGTGATTACAACTGAGGGATACACCTTACCCACTTGCAAGAGGTGAGTACACCTGAGGGATACACCTTACCCACTTGCAAGAGGTGAGTACACCAGTGGGATACACCTTACTCACTTGCAAGAGGTGAGTACACCTGAGGGATACACCTTACTCACTTGCAAGAGGTGAGTACACCAGTGGGATACACCTTACCCACTTGCAAGAGGTGAGTACACCAGTGGGATACACCTTACCCACTTGCAAGAGGTGAGTACACCAGTGGAATACACCTTACCCACTTGCAAGAGGTGAGTACACCAGTGGAATACACCTTACCCACTTGCAATAGGTGAGTATACCTGAGGGATACGCCTTACCCACTTGCTAGAGGTGATTACAACTGAGGGATACACCTTACTCACTTCCAAGAGGGAAATTAATCATGTTTCACTGTGGGAACATTGAGTGAACTATGAAGAAAAAACTATGTAAATTTTACCAACAATGCCTCATATCTATGTTTGTATTTTTTAAATAAACATATAAGCTGGAATAATAGATTATAATTTTGAATTTGAATAATGAAGGTAAAGGAGAGGAGAGGGAGAGACTCCAAAAAGAACTGTGCTCTAAAAAAGTGGCTACCTTAATTCAGCCCTGTTAAGCGAGTAATGAAAATAAGTGGAGTAAGAAGACCGGACACGGAATACTGTCTGGAAGGAAAGAACCGCAGATAACACCTAAGAGAAAGATGTGTGTCGGAGTATAAAAAAAATTCTAACCACACAATAGAGCGAAAAACTAATGTGAAGGACCTAGGAGTGATAATGTTAGGGAATCTCACTTTCAAGATCACAGCAATGTATCTACTACATCTGCTAAAAAAAATGACAGGATAGATAATGAGAACTTTCAAAACTTGGGACGCCAAGCCCATGAGGGTTCTCTTCAAATCGCTTGTTCTCTCTAGGCTGCAATACGCCTGGTGTCACTGTTCACCTAGCAATAAGTAGGCGCCTGGGTGTTAGTTACCTTACTCCTGCTGTCACTGTTCACCTAGCAGTAAGTAGGTACCTAGTGTTAGCTACCTTACACCTGCTGTCACTGTTCACCTAGCAGTAAGTAGGTACCTGGGCATTAGTAACCTTACACCTGCTGTCACTGTTCACCTAGCAGTAAGTAGGTACCTGAGTGCTAGTTACCTTACACCTGCTGTCACTGTTCACCTAGCAGAAAGTAGGTGCCTGGGTGTTAGTAGACTGGCGTGGGTCAAATCCTGGGGATTAACAAAATTTACACGAAATGCTGTGCATGATATCTGTTTATTATAATTATTACCTCCCGTGATGCCACACAAAACTGGCAACTAACTGTTGGGTATCTTACTACTGCTGGGTAGCAGGAAAAGCAGGTGTTGGCTAGCAGGTGAAGCAGGTGTTGGCTAGCAGGTGAAGCAGGTGTTGGCTAGCAGATGAAGCAGGTATTGGCTAGCAGGTGAAGCACGTGTTGGCTAGCAGGTGAAGCACGTGTTGGCTAGCAAGAGAAGCAGGTGTTGGCTAGAAAGTGAAGCAGGTGTTGGCTAGCAAGTGAAGCAGGTGTTGGCTAGCAAGAGAAGTAGGTGTTGGCTAGTAGGTGAAGCAGGTGTTGGCTAGCAAGTGAAGCAGGTGTTGGCTAGCAAGAGAAGCAGGTGTTGGCTAGCACGTGAAGCAGGTGTTGGCTAGCAGGTGAAGCACGTGTTGGCTAGCAGGTGAAGCAGGTGTTGGCTAGCAAGTGAAACAGGTGTTGGCTAGAAAGTGAAGCAGGTGTTGGCTAGCAAGTGAAGCAGGTGTTGGCTAGCAAGTGAAGCAGGTGTTGGCTAGCAGGTGAAGCAGGTGTTGGCTAGCAGGTGAAGCAGGTGTTGGCTAGCAGGTGAAGCAGGTGTTGGCTAGCAGGTGAAGCAGGTGTTGGCTAGCAGGTGAAGCAGGTGTTGGCTAGCAGGTGAAGCAGGTGTTGGCTAGCAGGTGAAGCAGGTGTTGGCTAGCAGGTGAAGGTGTTGGCTAGCAGGTGTTGGCTAGCAAGTGAAGCAGGTGTTGGCTAGCAAGTGAAGCAGGAATTGGCTAGCAGGTGAAGCAGGTGTTGGCTCGCAAGTGAGGAAGGTGTTGACTAGCAGAGGAAGGTGTTGGCTAGCAAGTTAAGCAGGTGTTGGCTAGCAGGTGAAGCAAGTGTTGGCTAGCAGGTGAAGCAGGTGTTGGCTAGCAAGTGAGGCAGGTGTTGGCTAGCAGGTGAAGGTGTTGGCTAGCAGGTGAAGCAGGTGTTGGCTAGCAAGTGAGGCAGGTGTTGGCTAGCAGGTGAAGCAGGTGTTGGCTAGCAAGTGAAGCAGGTGTTGGCTAGCAACTGAAGCAGGTGTTGGCTAGCAGCGGAAGCAGGTGTTGGCTAGCAAGTGAAGCAGGTGTTGGCTAGCAAGTGAAGCAGGTGTTGGCTAGCAAGAGAAGCAGGTGTTGGCTAGAAAGTGAAGCAGGTGTTGGCTAGCGAGGCAGGTGCTGGCTAGCACGTGAAGCAGGTGTTGGCTAGCAGGTGAAGTAGGTGTTGGCTAGCAAGTGAGGCAGGTGTTGGCTAGCAGGTGAAGCAGGTGTTGGCTAGCAAGTGAAGCAGGTGTTGGCTAGTAGGGGAAGCAGGTGTTGGCTAGCAAGTGAAGCAGGTGTTGGCTAGCAGGCGAAGCAGGTGTTGGCTAGCAAGAGAAGCAGGTGTTGGCTAGCAAGTGAAGGAGGTGTTGGCTAGCAAATGAAGCAGGTGTTGGCTAGCAGGTGAAGCAGGTGTTGTTCAGCAAGTGAAGCAAGAGTTGGCTAGCAGGTGAAGCAGGTGTTGGATAGCAGGTGAAGCAGGTGTTGGCTAGCAAGTGAAGCAGGTGTTGGCTAACAAGTGAAGCAGGTGTTGGCTAGCAAGTGAAGCAGCTGTTGGCTAGCAGCGGAAGCAGGTGTTGGCTAGCAGGGGAAGCAGGTGTTGGCTAGCAGGTGAAGGTGTTGGCTAGCAGGTGAAGCAGGTGTTGGCTAGCAAGTGAAGCAGGTGTTGGCTAGCAAGTGAAGCAGGTGTTGCCTAGCAGCGGAAGCAGGTGTTGGCTAGCAGGGGAAGCAGGTGTTGGCTAGCAAGTGAAGCAGGTGTTGGCTAGCAGGTGAAGCAGGTGTTGGCTAGCAAGAGAGGCAGGTGTTGGCTAGCAGTGTTGGCTAGCAAATGAAGCAGGTGTTGGCTAGCAAGTGAAGCAGGTGTTGGCTAGCAAGTGAAGCAGGTGTTGGCTAGCAAGTGAAGCAGGTGTTGGCTAGCAGGTGAAGCAGGTGTTGGCTAGCAAGAGAAGCAGGTGTTGGCTAGCAAGTGAAGTAGGTGTTGGCTAGCAAATGAAGCAGGTGTTGGCTAGCAGGTGAAGCAGGTGTTGTTGAGCAAGTGAAGCAAGTGTTGGCTAGCAGGTGAAGCAGGTGTTGGCTAGCAGGTGAAGCAGGTGTTGGCTAGCAAGTGAAGCAGGTGTTGGCTAGCAAGTGAAGCAGGTGTTGGCTCGCAAGTGAGGAAGGTGTTGGCTAGCAGAGGAAGGTGTTGGCTAGCAAGTTAAGCAGGTGTTGGCTAGCAGGTGAAGGTGTTGGCTAGCAGGTGAAGCAGGTGTTGGCTAGCAAGTGAGGCAGGTGTTGGCTAGCAGGTGAAGCAGGTGTTGGCTAGCAGGTGAAGCAGGTGTTGGCTAGCAAGTGAAGCAGGTGTTGGCTAGCAAGTGAAGCAGGTGTTGGCTAGCAGGGGAAGCAGGTGTTGGCTAGCAAGTGAAGCAGGTGTTGGCTAGCAGGTGAAGCAGGTGTTGGCTAGCAAGAGAAGCAGGTGTTGGCTAGCAAGTGAAGTAGGTGTTGGCTAGCAAATGAAGCAGGTGTTGGCTAGCAGGTGAAGCAGGTGTTGTTGAGCAAGTGAAGCAAGTGTTGGCTAGCAGGTGAAGCAGGTGTTGGCTAGCAGGTGAAGCAGGTGTTGGCTAGCAAGTGAAGCAGGTGTTGGCTAGCAAGTGAAGTAGGTGTTGGCTAGCAGGTGAAGCAGGTGTTGGCTAGCAGGTGAAGCAGATGTCGACTAGCAGGTGAAGTAGGTGTTGGCTAGCAAATGAAGCAGGTGTTGGCTAGCAGGTGAAGCAGGTGCTGGCTAGCAGGTGAAGCAGGTGTTGGCTAGCAAGTGAAGCAGGTGTTGGCTAGCAAGTGAAGCAGGTGTTGGCTAGCAAGTGAGGCAGGTGTTGGCTAGCAGGGGAAGCAGGTGTTGGCTAGCAAGTGAAGCAGGTGTTGGCTAGCAAGTGAAGCAGGTGTTGGCTAGCAGGTGAAGCAGGTGTTGGCTAGCAGGTGAAGCAGGTGTTGGCTAGCAAGTGAAGCAGGTGTTGGCTAGCAGGTGAAGCAGGTGTTGGCTAGCAGGTGAAGCAGGTGTTGGCTAGCAGGTGAAGCAGGTGTTGGCTAGCACAAATGAGCAGGTGAAGCAGGTGTTGGCTAGCAGGTGAAGCAGGTGTTGGCTAGCAGGTGAAGCAGGTGTTGGCTAGCAAGTGAAGTAGGAGCTGGCTAACAAATGAAGCAGGTGTTGGCTAGCAGGGGAAGCAGTTGTTGAGCAAGTGAAGCAGGTGTTGGCTAACAGGTGAAGCAGGTGTTGGCTAGCATATAAGGCAGGCGTTTGCTAGCCAGTGAAGCAGGTGTTGGCTAGTTAGTGAAGCAGGTGTTGAAGAGCAGGTGAAGCAGGTGTTAGGAGACTCGCCCACAGATCGTCCCCCAACCATCATAGCCTGGTGTTGTGAACTAATTTTAATGGTTTGTTCTCACTTGTTTACTCTCAAGTTCTACTCACTTGTTTACTCTCAAGTTCTACTCACTTGTTTACTCTCAAGTTCTACCCACTTGTTTACTCTCAAGTTCTACTCACTTGTTTACTCTCAAGTTCTACTCACTTGTTTACTCTCAAGTTCTACTCACTTGTTTACTCTCAAGTTCTACTCACTTGTTTACTCTCAAGTTCTACTCACTTGTTTACTCTCAAGTTCTACTCACTTGTTTACTCTCAAGTTCTACTCACTTGTTTACTCTCAAGTTGTTCTCACTTGTTTACTCTCAAGTTGTTCTCACTTGTTTACTCTCAAGTTGTTCTCACTTGTTTACTCTCAAGTTGTTCTCACTTGTTTACTCTCAAGTTGTTCTCACTTGTTTACTCTCAAGTTGTTCTCACTTGTTTACTCTCAAGTTCTCACTTGTTTACAGTCAACTAGTGGTTCCCTAGTTATACGCAATTAGTTGTACTCAGTTGTACTCACCTAGTTACATTATTCTAGTTATACTCACCCACTTGTACTCATCCACCTGAACTCGCCTTATTGTACTCATCAATATATCGTCACCTAGTTGTACTCACTTCCCTGTACTCAGTTAAGGGTATATGGTCTGAGTCTCGGTTCCTGGCCCCTGCCTCTCAAATACTCATGAAGGTCTGCACACGTATTCATACCTGTTTGTGAAGCTAAGTATGACTGCTTCCATTATTTCCTCATCAAGATGATGCCACAGAGTGAAGTAATTTCTGGCATCCCTCAAGCTTTGTTGCGACCTCGGTGACCTAGTGTGTGTGTGTGTGTGTGTGTGTGTGTGTGTGTGTGTGTGTGTGTGTGTGTGTGTGTGTGTGTGTGTGTGTGTGTGTGTGTGTGTGTGCGCGCGCATGCGGTTGAGCTCATCAAACTACGATGATTGCATACGTGCGTGTGTGCATACACATGTTTGTGTGTGGGTGTGTTTACTCACCTAAGTACTCACCTATATGTGATTGCAGGAGTCGATTCGCAGCTCCTGTGTATGAGTAAGAGAGAAAGAGAGAGAGAGAGAGAGAACGATTACTTACCTATATTATATATATATACGAGTACTTACCTACATATATATATATATATATATATATATATATATATATATATATATATATATATATATATATATTATATTATATATACAGGTAGGCATGGATCCTGCCTCCACTATATCACTCTCCAGATTGTTCCACTTCCTGACATCTCTAAATTGAAACAAATACTTCCTAACATCCCTATGATTTATCTGAGCTTTTATCTTCCAGTTGTGTCCCCTTGTTTCTGTGCCCCATCTGTGGAGAAAATTCTCCAGTAAAGGAGGAATCTCTCAGCCCTCTCAGCCCCTTTAAGCCCTTCCGAAAGAGGCTGATGGGCATTTACTTCCTCACAAACAGATTAATTGAACACCAGCGTCACGAGACACACTATCTTCTTGCTAGAGTTCGTTGCAACTAAGTGAGAGTTAAATTAATTACTCTTTCCCCTTAGCAGGAAAGTTAAGGGAAAACCTGCACCTATTTTATCTACAAGTTGGAACTATTAAGAATTCTATTCTATAGCTAGATAACAAGAAATCTACCATCTTGTATTATCAGTGTTGCAATGTTTAGCAAGGAAGAGAAATAAAGCTGAGTTCAGCATATCCTTTGTGGGGATGCTGAGGAGGGCGGCGAGCAGCATGGCCGGGGGTCACATTACTTCAAAGAACAGACGAGAGACTTGTGTCATGCCTCTTTATCGTTAAAAGACAGTAGTGACCAGTGCGTTTTGACTCTTGTTCATTCTGACAATCTCAGGAAACTCTGAAAGTTACATTAGTTCCCTTATATGAGTCAGGAACTTCGTGGTAGAATCAATCGCAGTGTTAATGCGTATCTATATTCATCCTGCGGTGGATAATTCTTCGAAGCTATGAACATGTGATGGTATTGAATGACGTGTGTAGTCATGCGAGTGATTGCAACAAACCTTTCCGACGTGTTGTGAAGAACTCAAGTGCAACATTCTCAGTGTGACACCTTTGCATTCAAGATAACATTCTTGTCCTAAATGGTGCAGTCAACACCACACGCTCACGTTTCACGAGCAAGGTAAGTCTTAATCTCGCTTGTAGAGCCTATTAGAAACTGCAGTTTTAGGCAGACACAAGGTGATTAGGGCTGACCTATTTTAGATCGTAATGTGCAAGCCATCCACAAAACTCAGGCGAGTAGCGTACCACACTCCAGTCAATTTTTATAATGGAAAATATATGTTAGGATGTTAACCTTAACTATACTCGTCATTCTACAGCTCAGAGATACTTGGCTGGTAAATTTGTCTTGTTGCAAAACTTTTGCACTTTCTCAAATTTGACGTGTTGGATCATCTGTGACTAACAACCCAGGAATTCAAAGGCCTGTTATCCTGGGTGTAGAAGGAGCAAAAACAAATACAGCAGGAAAACTTTTGACTTATCCTTTCACCAAGAACAGAAGTATATACACTATATACACTATGTACAACAATAGGTATTAGTGCACTCCACGGTAAGCAAGGCAGAATAGAAGCCACCAGAGAGCAGACCGTGCTTCAACCAGCTCTAGAATGGAAATGGCAAGGGCAGACAGGGATGGGGGTACCCACAATACCTCTGCGATTGCCAAAACCATCTTCTCATTGGCTGAACCTAGGTACTGATCGAACGACGGGGCCCCATCGTCAACCCTTAGTACCTGGTTCGCTGGTTGGGGGGTGAGCCTTTCAATGAGGGTGTGTACATGCGCCGAATAAAGGTTACGTACTCTTTGCCTGGCACAGTGATCCTGCTGTCTCTCACCATCTGTGACCTTGCTGTCTCTCACCATCTCTGACCTTGCTGTCTCTCACCATCTGTGACCATGCAGTCTCTCACCATCTCTGATCTTGCTGTCTCACCATCTCTGACCTTGCTGTCTATCACCATCTCTGACCTTGCTGTCTATCACCATCTCTGACCTTGCTATCACCATCTCTGACCTTGCTATCACCATCTCTGACCTTGCTGTCTCTCACTATCTCTGACCTTGCTGTCTCTCACCATCTCTGACCTTGCTGTCTCTCACCATCTCTGACCTTGCTGTCTCTCACCATCTCTGACCTTGCTGTCTCTCACCATCTCTGACCTTGCTGTCTCTCACCATCTCTGACCTTGCTGTCTCTCATGATCTGTGACCTTACTCTCACCACCTGTGACCATACTTTCACCATCCATGACATTACTATATCTCACCATCTGTGACCTTACTGTCTCTCACCATCTCTGACCTTACTCTCACCATATTACTGTATCTCTGTGATCTTAAGGTCTCTCACCATCTGTGACCTTACTGACTCTCACCATCTGTGACCTTACTGTCTCACCATCTGTGACCTGTCTCTCATCTCTGGCCTTACTGTCACCACCTCTGACCTTACTGTCTCGCCATCTGTGACCTGTCTCTCATCTCTGGCCTGTCACCACCTCTGACCTTACTCGCACCATCTGTGACTTTACTGTCTCTTAATATGCGACCGTTTTCTCACCATCTGTGATCTTTCACCTTATGTGAAATTACTCCCACCATCTGTGACCTCACTTTCTCACCATTTGTGACCGTTCTCTCACCATCTGTGACCTTTCTCTAACCATATGTGACCTTACTGTCTCACCATCTGTGACCTTTCTCCCACCATCTGTGACCTTTCACCATGTGTGATCTTACTGTCTCACCATCTGTGACCATACTGTCACCATCTGTGACCGTTCTCTCACCATCTGTGACCTTTCACCATCTGCGACCTCTCTCACCATCTGTGACCTTGTCACCATCTTTAACTGTTCTGTCTTACCATCTGTGATATTATTCTCACCATCTGTGATCTTATTCTCACCATCTGTGGCCTTACTGTCTTTCACCATCTGTGACCTTACTGTCTCACCATCTGTGACCTTACTGTCTCTCACCATCTGTGACCTTACTGTCTCACCATCTGTGACCTTATTGTCTCACCGTCTGTGACCTTACTGTCTCACCATCCGTGACCTTACTGTCTCTCATCATCTATGTCCTTACTCGCACCATCTGTGACCTTACTGCCCCTCACCACCTGTGGCCTTACTGTCTCACCATCTGTGACCTTACTGTTTCTCACCATCTGTGACCTTACTCCTGTGACTTTACTGTCTCACCACCTGTGACCTTACTGTCACCATCTGTGACCTTACTCGCTCCATCTGTGACCTTACTCGCACCATCTGTGACCTTACTATTTCTCACCATCTGTGACCTTACTCGCACCATCTGTGACCTTACTATTTCTCACCATCTGTGACCTTACTCCTGTGACTTTACTGTCTCACCATCTGTGACCTGTCACCATCTGTGACCTTACTCGCTCCATCTGTGACCTTACTGTCTCATCATCTGACCTGTCTCCATCTGTGACCTTACTGTCTTATCTGGCCTGTCTCTCCATCTGTGACCTTACTGTCTCACCATTTGTGAACTTACTGTCTCACCATCTGTGACCTTACTCGCACTGTGACCTTACTGTCTCACCATGTGTGACCTTGCTCATTCTGTGACCTTACTGTCTCTTACCACCTGTGACCTTACTGTCTCATCATCTGTGACCTTGCTCGCTCCATCTGTGACTTCACTGTCTCACCATCTGTGACTTTACTGTCTCTCACTGTGACCTGTCTCCATCTGTGACCTTGTTCCATCTGTGACTTTACTGTCTCACCATGTGTGACCTTACTATCTCTCTCCATCTGTGACTTTACCGTCTCATTATCTGTGACGTTTCTCGCACCATCTGTGACCTTACTCTCACCATCTGTGACCTTACTCGCTCATTCTGTGACCTTACTCGCTCATTCTGTGACCTTACTGTCTCTTACCACCTTTGACCTTGCTCATTCTGTGACCTGTCTCTTACCACCTGTGACCTTACTGTCTCACCATCTGTGACCTTACTCGCTCCATCTGTGACTTCACTGTCTCACCATCTGTGACCTTACTGTCTCTCACCATCTGTGACCTTGCTCCATCTGTGACTTTACTGTCTCACCATGTGTGACCTATCTCTCTCCATCTGTGACGTTACTCGCACCATCTGTGACCTTACTCTCACCATCTGTGACCTTGCTCATTCTGTGGCTTTACTGCCTCTTACCACCTGTGACCTTACTGTCTCACCATCTGTAACCTTACTGTCACTGTGACCTTACTCTCACTGTGACCTTACTCTCACTGTGACCTTACTCTCACTGTGACCTTACTCTCACTGTGACCTTACTCTCACTGTGACCTTACTCTCACTGTGACCTTACTCTCACTGTGACCTTACTCTCACTGTGACCTTACTCTCACTGTGACCTTACTCTCACTGTGACCTTACTCTCACTGTGACCTTACTCTCACTGTGACCTTACTCTCACTGTGACCTTACTCTCACTGTGACCTTACTCTCACTGTGACCTTACTGTCTCACCCTAGCAACAAAAGCTTTCATATGGTCCACAAACAAAAGAATTATTTGACAAGCGACGTCAAATAAGCAAAAAAAAAAAAAAAAAGTCAAGGACTCGAATGATCTTGTTCTTAAAAAACCATTGATGTTTTGGGTTTAGGTTTAGATTACTATGAAGTGTCAAGATATTTACTGTTAACAGGTTTGCTAGTAAACCAGTTTATTGTGACTTAAATTTAGTGTATTGGTTTATTAAGTAAGGATTAGAGATCTATTAATAGTTGTGTCTCCTAGTAACACCATGTTAGACACTGTTGTTGTTGTTGTTGTAGTTGTTGTATTTGTAGTTGTTGTAGTTGTTGTAGTTGTTGTTGTTGTTGTAGTTGTTGTTGTTGTTGTAGTTTAGTTGTTGTAGTTGTTGTAGTTGCTGTTGTAATTGTTGTTGTTGTTGTTGTTGTAGTTGTTGTAGTTGTTGTAGTTGCTGTTGTAGTTGCTGTTGTAGTTGTTGTAGTTTTTGTTGTAGTTGTTGTAGTAGTTGTTGTAGTTCTTGTTGTAGTTGTAGTTGTTGTAGTAGTTGTTGTTGTAGTTGTAGTTTTTGTTGTAGTTGTTGTAGTTGTAGTTTTTGTTCTAGTTGTTGTAGTAGTTGTTGTAGTAGTTGTTGTAGTTTGTTGTAGTTGTAGTTGTTGTAGTTGTTGTAGTTGTTGTAGTTTTTGTTGTTGTTGTTGTAGTTGTAGTTGTTGTAGTTGTTGTTGTAGTTGTTGTAGTTGTAGTAGTTGTTGTTGTAGTTGTTGTAGTTGTAGTTTTTGTTGTAGTTGTTGTAGTAGTTGTTGTTGTAGTTGTAGTTGTTTTTGTTGTTGTTGTTGTAGTAGTTGTAGTTTTTGTTGTAGTTGTTGTTGTAGTTGTTGTAGTAGTTGTAGTTGCTGTTGTAGTTGTTGTTGTAGTTGCTGTTGTAGTTGCTGTTGTAGTTGCTGTTGTAGTTGTTGTTGTAGTTGTTGTTGTAGTTGTTGTTGTAGTTGCTGTTGTAGTTGTTGTAGTTGCTGTTGTAGTTGTTGTAGTTGTTGTAGTTGCTGTTGTAGTTGTTGTAGTTGCTGTTGTAGTTGTTGTTGTAGTTGTTGTTGTAGTTGCTGTTGTAGTTGCTGTTGTAGATGTTGTTGTAGTTGTTGTAATTGTTGTTGTCTCTCCTACTAACACCATGTTAGAAAGGCACTTACTGTTGTTGTAGTTGTTGTTGTAGTTGTTGTTGTAGTTGTTGTTGTAGTTGTTGTTGTAGTTGTTGTTGTAGTTGTTGTTGTAGTTGTAGAGGAAACAGTAATCGGGGAGAAATGTTTACTTACCTTCCTTTACAATTTTATCAAATCACGTTTTGCTATGTTTTGCTCTGTGTATAGCTTTATTAAGCTGTTTTGCTCTGTGTATAGCTTTATTAAGCTATGTTTTGCTCTGTGTATAGCTTTATTAAGCTATGTTTTGCTCTGTGTATAGCTTTATTAAGCTATGTTTTGCTCTGTGTATAGCTTTATTAAGCTATGTTTTGCTCTGTGTATAGCTTTATTAAGCTATGTTTTGCTCTGTGTATAACTTTATTAAGCTATGTTTTGCTCTGTGTATAGCTTTATTAAGCTATGTTTTGCTGTGTATAGCTTTATTAAGCTATGTTTTGCTCTGTGTTTAGCTTTATTAAGCTATGTTTTGCTCTGTGTATAGCTTTATTAAGCTATGTTTTGCTCTGTGTATAGCTTTATTAAGCTATGTTTTGCTGTGTATAGCTTTATTAAGCTATGTTTTGCTCTGTGTTTAGCTTTATTAAGCTATGTTTTGCTCTGTGTATAGCTTTATTAAGCTATGTTTTGCTCTGTGTATAGCTTTATTAAGCTGTGTTTTGCTCTGTGTATAGCTTTATTAAGCTATGTTTTGCTCTGTGTATAGCTTTATTAAGCTATGTTTTGCTCTGTGTATAGCTTTATTAAGCTATGTTTTGCTCTGTGTATAGCTTTATTAAGCTATGTTTTGCTCTGTGTATAGCTTTATTAAGCTATGTTTTGCTCTGTGTATAGCTTTATTAAGCTGTTTTGCTCTGTGTATAGCTTTATTAAGCTATGTTTTGCTCTGTGTATAGCTTTAAGCTATGTTTTGCTCTGTGTATAGCTTTATTAAGCTATGTTTTGCTCTGTGTATAGCTTTATTAAGCTATGTTTTGCTCTGTGTATAGCTTTATTAAGCTATGTTTTGCTCTGTGTATAGCTTTAAGCTATGTTTTGCTCTGTGTATAGCTGTATTAAGCTATGTTTTGCTCTGTGTATAGCTTTATTAAGCTATGTTTTGCTCTGTGTATAGCTTTAAGCTATGTTTTGCTCTGTGTATAGCTTTAAGCTATGTTTTGCTCTGTGTATAGCTTTATTAAGCTATGTTTTGCTCTGTGTATAGCTTTATTAAGCTATGTTTTGCTCTGTGTATAGCTTTATTAAGCTATGTTTTGCTCTGTGTATAGCTTTATTAAGCTGTGTTTTGCTCTGTGTATAGCTTTATTAAGCTATGTTTTGCTGTGTATAGCTTTATTAAGCTATGTTTTGCTCTGTGTTTAGCTTTATTAAGCTATGTTTTGCTCTGTGTATACCTTTATTAAGCTATGTTTTGCTCTGTGTATAGCTTTATTAAGCTATGTTTTGCTCTGTGTATAGCTTTATTAAGCTGTGTTTTGCTCTGGGTATAGCTTTACAAAGCTGTGTTTTGCTCTGTGTATAGCTTTATTAAGCTATGTTTTGCTCTGTGTATAGCTTTATTAAGCTATGTTTTGCTCTGTGTTTAGCTTTAAGCTATGTTTTGCTCTGTGTATAGCTTTAAGCTATGTTTTGCTCTGTGTATAGCTTTATTAAGCTATGTTTTGCTCTGAGTATAGCTTTATAAAGCTGTGTTTTGCTCTGTGTATAGCTTTATTAAGCTATGTTTTGCTCTGTGTATAGCTTTCTTAAGCTATGTTTTGCTCTGTGTATAGCTTTATTAAGCTATGTTTTGCTCTGTGTATAGCTTTATTAAGCTATGTTTTGCTCTGTGTATAGCTTTATTAAGCTATGTTTTGCTCTGTGTATAGCTTTATTAAGCTATGTTTTGCTCTGTGTATAGCTTTATTAAGCTATGTTTTGCTCTGTGTATAACTTTATTAAGCTATGTTTTGCTCTGTGTATAGCTTTATTAAGCTATGTTTTGCTCTGTGTATAGCTTTTTATTAAGCTATGTTTTGCTCTGTGTATAGCTTTTTATTAAGCTATGTTTTGCTCTGTGTATAGCTTTATTAAGCTGTGTTTTGCTCTGTGTATAGCTTTATTAAGCTATGTTTTGCTCTGTGTATAGCTTTATTAAGCTATGTTTTGCTCTGTGTATAGCTTTATTAAGCTATGTTTTGCTCTGTGTATAGCTTTAAGCTGTGTTTTGCTCTGTGTATAGCTTTAAGCTATGTTTTGCTCTGTGTATAGCTTTATTAAGCTATGTTTTGCTCTGTGTATAGCTTTAAGCTATGTTTTGCTCTGTGTATAGCTTTATTAAGCTATGTTTTGCTCTGTGTATAGCTTTATTAAGCTATGTTTTGCTCTGAGTATAGCTTTATTAAGCTATGTTTTGCTCTGTGTATAGCTTTATTAAGCTATGTTTTGCTCTGTGTTTAGCTTTATTAAGCTATGTTTTGCTCTGTGTTTAGCTTTAAGCTATGTTTTGCTCTGTGTTTAGCTTTATTAAGCTATGTTTTGCTCTGAGTATAGCTTTATTAAGCTATGTTTTGCTCTGTGTAGAGCTTTATCTAGCAACGACTTTAAAGTTCTACAGAGCTTTACTTTTGCCGCAGTTGTTAGCAATACCTGCTAGTGAAGACCATTAACAGTGACGTCAGACTGTGACCACGGTGTCAATAACTGTGACCTCAGACTGTGACCACGGTGTCAATAACTGTGACCTTAAAATGTGACCGTTGTCAGTGACAGTGACCTCAGACTGTGATCGTGTCAGTGACTATGACCTCTGTACTGTGACCGTGGTGACTGACCTCTGTACTGTGACCGTGGTGACTGACCTCTGTACTGTGACCGTGGTGACTGACCTCTGTTCTATAACCGTGGTGACTAACTGACCTCAGACTGTAACCGTGGTGACAGTGACTGTGAGCTCAGACTGATCGTGGTGTCAGTGTCTGTGACCTCAGACTGTGATCGTGTTGTCAGGACTGTTACCTTAAACTATGATCGTGGTGTGAGGACTGTGACCTCAGACTATAATCGTGGTGACAGTGTGACCTCAGATTGTGATTGTGGTGTCAGTGACTGACCTCAGACTGTGATCGTGGTGTCAGTGGCTGTGACCTCAGACTGTGACCATGACGTCAGTGAGTGGGACATCAGACTGTAACCGTGGTGTCAGTGGCTGTGACCTCAGAATGTGACCGTGTCAGTGACTGTGACCTCAGATTGTGATCGTGGTGTCAGTGACTGATCCGAGACTGTGACCGTGGTTTCAGTGACTGTGATCATGGTGACAGTGACTGAGCTCAGACTTTGACCGAGGTCTTAGTGACTGTGACCGTGACCTCAGTGTGTGACCGTGGTGTCAGTGACTATGATCACAGACCGTGCCCGTCGTGTCAGTGACTGACTTCAGACCGACCTTCGTGTCAGTGACTGTGACCTCAGACTGTGACCGTGGTGTCAGTGACTGACTTCAGACTGTGACCATGGTGTCGGTTACTGGTGTCAGATGGTAACTGTGCTCTCAGATGGTAACTGTGCTCTCAGATGGTGACCGTGCTCTCAGTGACCCTGATAACAGTGACCTTAGTCACAGTGACTGTGGTATTGTATGTACAAAAACATATGCAGTAAATGGCGAGACAAAGGCGCATAACAAAGTTATTTATTCTTAAATTTAGAATTATAAATTAAACTGGAATAAATTCACTATGACTGGGAGATCAAGCTGGGAGACCCAGCTGGGAGACCCAGCTGGGAGACCAACCTGGGAGACAAAGCTGGGAGACAAAGCTGGGAAACCAAGCTGGGAAACAAAGCCGGGAGACCAAGCTGGGAGATGTAGCCGGGAGATGTAGCTAGGAGACCAACCTGGGAGACAAAGCTGGGAAACCAAGCTGGGAAACCAAGCTGGGAAACCAAGCTGGGAAACCAAGCTGGGAAACCAAGCTGGGAAACCAAGCTGGGAAACCAAGCTGGGAAAACAAGCTGGGAAAACAAGCTGGGAAAACAAGCTGGGAAACAAAGCCGGGAGACCAAGCCGGGAGACCAAGCCGGGAGACCAAGCCGGGAGACCAAGCCGGGAGACCAAGCGGGGACACAAAGCTAGGAAAGCAAGCTGGGAGACAAAGCTGGGAGGCCAAGCTGGGAGATGTAGCTTGGAGACCAACCTGGGAGAAAGCTGGGAAACCAAGCTGGGAGACCAAGCCGGGAGACCAAGCTGGGAGACCAAGCCGGGAGACAAAGCTCGGAGACAAAGCTCGGAGACAAAGCTCGGAGACAAAGCTGGGAGACAAAGCTGGGAGACAAAGCTCGGAGACAAAGCTGGGAGACAAAGCTCGAAGGCTAAGCTGGGAGGCCAAGCTGGGAGACCTAGCTGGGAAACCTAGCTTGGAGACCTAGCTGGGAGACCTAGCTGGGAAACCAAGCTGGGAAACCAAGCTGGGAAACCAAGCTGGGAAACCAAGCTGGGAAACCAAGCTGGGAAACCAAGCTGGGAAACCAAGCTGGGAAACCAAGCTGGGAGGCCAAGTTGGGAGACCAAGCTGGTTGACAAAGCTGGTTGACCAAGCTGGTTGACCAAGCTGGTTGACCAAGCAGGTTGACCAAGCAGGTTGACCAAGCTGGTTGACAAAGCTGGTTGACCAAGCTGGTTGACCAAGCTGAGAAACGAAGTTACAAGTCAATTTCTTCCAAAAAGGTTGGTCTCCAAGAGAAAAATAGTGACATGTACAACACCTGGATATCTGTGTAGACTTTCCGCCAACCAGCGCCTTCAACAGTTCAGTACAGAGAAAATATGTGGAAACGGTAGAAACCGAGGTAATCAGTCCCTTCCACTTGTGAAATTACAAATAGAAGACAGTGGAAGACAAGATAATCAAGCATACAAGTGTTCGGTACCTTAAGTCTTGATAAGTGATGAAGATCAAGGTACTGAACACTGGTTTCTAGACTGAGGAACTAATTAGTTCATTTGTCACTGTCTTCTGTGACTAATTCTGGAAGAACTGTTAAACATGCCATACCCCCGGCCGGGATTGAACCCGCGGTCATAGAGTCTCAATCCCGGGTTCAATCCCGGCCGGGGGTATGGTTTGTTTGCAATCGTGTCATTACGATTTCTTGAGTACTGTTAAACATGTATCTTATTTTCCTGAGAGATCCTCTCTGTAGTGAACTGATAAAGTCACTGACTGGTGACACGTCTCAAAGATATCCAGGTCCTGCACGTGTGTATTTCTTCATCTTGTACCCACAGAAATACAGTATTAAATAAGGTATTTTATTCTGTGGAACTTGTCTACAACAAATTCCAACAGCAGGCAAGACATCGCTAAATATCTGAATTTATCTGCGTGTGTTACTTGTGCAGTATTATGACGCAGGATGAACCATCAACCTTTACTGAGTTACTTAACAGAATTAGTCAGGTAACCCTCAAGGAAGACTATGATGCCGCTGAGAGGTTCTTGATTCAAGGAATTAAGAGCTTCTTTCCTGCTTCTCTGATGAAACCTGATTATGTGCTATTTCCTAGATGTTTCGCCCCCTTTGGTTTTAGTGCATCCTCATGAACATAAAATTAACACCTCCATCTCCTATAATTATGATGGGTTGTGAGAGCTTGCTTACCCTCGTAGCTCTGCCTTTAACCGGTTTTTCTAGTTGACTGCTCAACCAGGCTGTTGCTCTTGACATCCCGCTTTATTGTGTTATATAAATGGAACAGGAATACTATAACCAGGACTTTGGTAAGTTGGGGTAGGAAGAAGGATAGATGAGGAGGGAATATGAAGGAGAGGTGAGGGGTTAGGATAGGAGGTCATAAAAGTGTGTGGCCCAACAACTGTGGCTAATATTCATGAAGGTGAGTGTGTGTTGTGTTAGGCATAATAATCAGATGAACGTGTGTACCACACCACCCATCAGACACACACATGTATGCAAGATGCATACATACATGGCAGTGAAGTGGCACTGGGTACAGTTTCATTGTTGCCAATTTTTTTTTAGCGCAGGCGGCAAGTTGTTTGGACTAGTTGTAAGACTCGGTTCTTAGATGATTACCAGAAGTTGGAGCTTATGGTCATCTGACCGAGGCCTTTCGCTGGCTTACTGCTCCACCCCTTTAATAAGTATGGTCACAGTTATAACCATTAGGTCTTTTATATATATTAATACTGAAGCTGGTGATCAGCTGATCTAATTCTGAGGGTGTCCTGTCGTAGCTGATCTTCAAATGCTATTTGCCTAGATGTCAGATGTCATCATTAATGATGGTTTTATCTGTCTTAAACATACATTGTCTCTGGTGTTACCCATTCTTTTATATCTTCAGGGACATCACTAAGAATCTTTGGTCTTAGGAAGTCCTCCTTGTCTATGAAACGTCGGACTCTTCGTTGGAGAGACATCCTGTGGGTTCTCTGACGTGGTGTATTGATGATGTAGTCAGTGGTGTTTATTGGCTGGGGTGGGTTTTCCCTCTCTAGTATGTGCAGTTTTTGCCTGGCATGTAATTGTCGCTTCTTTAGCTTGTCAAGCATGACATTTATTGCATCGATTTCCTGTTGGATGTGGAGATCTTCAGTTCTGATTGTGTCCCTCAGTCTGGTACATGTGATAAAGTGAGTGACTTGTTCAGAACTCTGTAGCTGTAACATAATTTATGTTGTTAGAGAGAAGGGCTCACAAGGATATTCAAGCACAGGGATTATCAACATCTTATATAGATGCTTCTTGATATTAAACGGGACATTATTAAACCTGTATAGATTGAGGCGGAGTTTTGCTTAGTTTATATTTTTGGTGATGTGTGATGTGGAGTGGCGTAATCTGTTGATCTCGTAACCCATGATTTTATTCGGGTTTTTAATGGTGACAGGTAAATTTCTGATGAGGATACCCCCATTGTTTTCAGTTGTTGTAACATAACATCAAATTGTGCTGATAAGGACCTTGTCAGGTTTGGTCGTGAGTCTCCGTTTCTTCTCCTAGTTGGCTCTTCTTGGCAATTCTATCTTCATTTTTTCTGTCAACCTCTCATGTCTGTTTTTTCCGGCTCCAGGAATGGATGATACTACGTGGGAAACCGTCAGAAAATTGATCATCTAACATTATTATACAAAAGTCTTTTACATGTTCCTTTTTTATCTATAAGATGGTCTTGTGTTATGTATCCAGTGCCTCTCTTGAATTATTTGTTGTAACTATATCGAGCAGGTAAGGATGAACTCCTAGCCTGGTGTCACGAGGTATGGGCGCCCATACATATCTGGGATCTTGCTGAGTGGCGAAAGTACTGTGTACTGTGATACAGTGTGTGCAGGTTCGAATCTTTCTGTGCACTTTATTATATATATATATATATATATATATATATATATATATATATATATATATATATATATATATATTCACCTCCTCCATACTCTCTCCCTCCAATCTGATATTCAATCTTTCATCACCTAATCTTTTTGTTATCCTCATAACCTTACTCTTTCCTGTATTCACCTTTAATTTTCTTCTTTTGCACACCCTACCAAATTCATCCACCAATCTCTGCAGCTTCTCTTCAGAATCTCCCAAGAGCACAGTGTCATCAGCAAAGAGCAGCTGTGACAACTCCCACCCTGTGTGTGATTCTTTATCTTTTAACTCCACGCCTCTTGCCAAGACCCTCGCATTTACTTTTCTTACAACCCCATCTATAAATATATTAAACAACCACGGTGACATCACACATCCTTGTCTAAGGCCTACTTTTACTGGGATACATACTCTAACTTGAGCCTCACTATCCTCGTAAAAACTCTTCACTGCTTTCAGTAACCTACCTCCTACACCATACACTTGCAACATCTGCCACATTGCCCCCCTATCCACCCTGTCATACGCCTTTTCCAAATCCATAAATGCCACAAAGACCTCTTTAGCCTTATCTAAATACTGTTCACTTATATGTTTCACTGTAAACACCTGGTCCACACACCCCCTACCTTTCCTAAAGCCTCCTTGTTCATCTGCTATCCTATTCTCCGTCTTACTCTTAATTCTTTCAATTATAACTCTACCATACACTTTACCAGGTACACTCAACAGACTTATCCCCCTATAATTTTTGCACTCTCTTTTATCCCCTTGGCCTTTATACAAAGGAACTATGCATGCTCTCTGCCAATCCCTAGGTACCTTACCCTCTTCCATACATTTATTAAATAATTGCACCAACCACTCCAAAACTATATCCCCACCTGCTTTTAACATTTCTATCTTTATCCCATCAATCCCGGCTGCCTTACCCCCTTTCATTTTACCTACTGCCTGCACTGCTCTAGTCTGAGAAAATTTCCCCTCACTTCTTCAGTTGCAGCCTTGCAACATTGCATAGCAGCTCCTGATGACGCACTGAGAAGTGTGAAAGTACTTGATCTATAGATTTCCACCCCCTGTGGCTTGTCCTGCATAGATAAGATCGCCTATCAATAACAACACTGAATAGCCGAGGATAAGAACCCATGTCGTTTTGGCCCGCCTCATGGTGAGCGACAATCACTTGACATTAGCCCACAGGACTACTCAATCCTACAAGAATCACGTACCCAGCAGAGGAAGGCGTTTTACCTTGATCCGAAGACATACGGTGGTGTGGGTGCCTCAGAGCTTGTTTCATTCTACCCCCCGTTTGGTGTACTAGCCTCAACAAGCACTATATATATTATTGTAACCACGGACGTGTGGTATTTAATCAATATGAATACTGCGACTAGTTGAGGACTCGAACCAACGTCATTTTGGCCTCCCTCATAATGAGCATTACATGACGCTCTAACCCACAGGACCATCCAATCCTACAAGAATGGGTTCGAGTCTTCAGCTAGTCACAGTGTTATTTATACATACATACATTGTGTGTAGTAGTAGTAGTAGGTTGGTAGACAGCAACCGCCCAGGAAGGTACTACCGTACTGCCGAGTGTAAAACAGAAACATGTATTTATTTTATATGATGGTAGGATTGCTGGTATCTCTTTTCTGTCTCATAAACATGCAAGATTTCAGGTACTTACACTTAGGTCACACTACACATACATGTACACATGTATGTATACACACTCATCTGAGTTTTCTTTGATTTTATCTTAATAGTTCTTGTTCTTATTACTTTTCCTTTCATATCAATGGGGAGGTTGAAAAAAGAATCTTTTCTCCGCAAACTATGCGTGTTGTAACAGTCAACTAAAATGCTGGAGCAATGGTATAGTAACCCCTTTTCCTGTATAATCTACTAAAAAGAAAAAGATAACCGTCAAAGTTGGATGTTTGAATGTGGGTGGATGTTGTGCGAATGATAAAAGATGATTGTGGATGTTATAAATGAAAAGAAGATGGATGTCCTGGCTTTAAGTAAAACAAAGCTGAAGGGGATAGAAGGTTTTCAGTGGGGAGAAATAAATGGGATTAGGTCAGGGTTTTCTAATAGAGTTAGAGCTAAGGAAGGAGCAGCAATAATGTTGAAGGATAAGTTATGATAGGAAAAGGAATATAAATGTCTAAATTCAAGGATTATGTGGAGTATAATAAGGGTTGGATGTGATAAGTGGGTTATAGTGTTACTGCACCTGGAGAAGAGAGAAGTGTTGATGAGAAAGAGATTTTGGGAAATATTGAGTGAGTGGGAAGATTTAAATGAAATGAGAGAGTATTTGTGGTTGTGGATCTCAATGATAAAGTGAACAAAAATATTGTAGAGGGAGTAGTAGGTAAATTTGGGGTAATGAAAATATAACCTGCCACATAGTAATAATAGATATAATCTGCTATATATTACCATTAATTCTAACAAATACAAATTAAGGTCTTAGATATGAAGGACCTTCCATATAAGTGGAATGTTGATAATCTCGGTCAGTGGCCAGGATCATGTTTGGAACCATACCCCCGGCCGGGATTGAACCCGCGGTCATAGAGTCTCAAAACTCCAGCCCGTCGCGTTAGCCACTAGACCAGCTAGCCACAATAAGATTCATCCAACTAGGTATATTTCTACACCATAGGAAAGTTAGCACAGGCACCTCTGTGACCACAAATGCAAGTTTTTACAGACGAATCTCCAGCTAGCGTGGCCGTGACGAACTCTAGCTCAAGTCCCTTCACTGCCGTCAACATGACTTAAGAAATCGTAATGACACGATTGCAAATAAACCATACCCCCGGCCGGGATTGAACCCGCGGTCATAGAGTCTCAAAACTCCAGCCCGTCGCGGGTTCAATCCCGGCCGGGGGTATGGTTTATTTGCAATCGTGTCATTACGATTTCTTAAGTCATGTTTGGAAGACAGTGTCATTTTCGGGCTGAGGTAAATGAAAAAATAAGCAGTAGGACGACAGTTCAAAACATTTCATCTCTTGTATTGACATTATTTCCCCTTCCTTTCCTTAATGCCAGTGTACAGACAGTGTTTATAAAGAGAAACGTGATTCACTGTAAATTGAGGAATCATTTTAGTGTACAGTTCATAGGATATCACAAGTGAATTTCTTATTCTTTAAAGATATGCTGGAAAAATTTCCCGCTAAGAGTAGTAACGAGACTGAAGAAGAGAATCCAGATAACCAAAATACTGCGAGTACTTTGTTTATACAGAATCTCGAGGTATGAATATGCATAACCTCTACTGCTTAACTTAACAATGAAGTGGTTCCCCATGACCCCTGCCAGATGCAATATTAAGTTACATATGTTGTGCAACATGCAACTCTATGTTCTTATTTTACTTCATTTGCAATGTTTTGTTTGAATGCTTGCTTGTTTGTATTTATGTTTGTGTAGACTGTTACTGTTGCATGCTGAAGCCTATTATATGTTACTCAGTACACATCGTGGTTTGAATTTTAAACCATTAAATAATTTACCTTTGCTTTATATCTTGGGATAAAAAATTTAGAATAAATATTATAATTGATGTTATAAATGGTTTCAACGTTTTGTGGGAATTTTTGGGACTTTTATTATTTGTGGGAAAAATCTCACTCATTTGCAGGAAGTAGCCGATATGTGAGTGGGAAACTGCGTCACAGGTGAGAAGAATCCACTAGTGCAGGTGGTCGTGCTAGTATGTTAGACAAGCAGCTGGGTTATTTAATCTCCCTCTTCACATTTTACACCGTTTTCTTTGTGTTAGATTAATAAAACCATTTGGTGGACGAACTTTGCCACGATAATTTTTTTTTTTTTTTTATCACACTGGCCGATTCCCACCAAGGCAGGGTGGCCCGAAAAAGAAAAACTTTCACCATCATTCACTCCATCACTGTCTTGCCAGAAAGGTGCTTTACACTACAGTTTTTAAACTGCAACATTAACACCCCTCCTTCAGAGTGCAGGCACTGTACTTCCCATCTCCAGGACTCAAGTCCGGCCTGCCGGTTTCCCTGAACCCCTTCATAAATGTTACTTTGCTCACACTCCAACAGCACGTCAAGTATTAAAAACCATTTGTCTCCATTCACTCCTATCAAACACGCTCACGCATGCCTGCTGGAAGTCCAAGCCCCTCGCACACAAAACCTCCTTTACCCCCTCCCTCCAACCTTTCCTAGGCCGACCCCTACCCCGCCTTCCTTCCACTACAGACTGATACACTCTTGAAGTCATTCTGTTTCGCTCCATTCTCTCTACATGTCCGAACCACCTCAACAACCCTTCCTCAGCCCTCTGGACAACAGTTTTGGTAATCCCGCACCTCCTCCTAACTTCCAAACTACGAATTCTCTGCATTATATTCACACCACACATTGCCCTCAGACATGACATCTCCATTGCCTCCAGCCTTCTCCTCGCTGCAACATTCATCACCCACGCTTCACACCCATATAAGAGCGTTGGTAAAACTATACTCTCACACATTCCCCTCTTTGCCTCCAAGGACAAAGTTCTTTGTCTCCACAGACTCCTAAGTGCACCACTCACTCTTTTTCCCTCATCAATTCTATGATTCACCTCATCTTTCATAGACCCATCCGCTGACACGTCCACTCCCAAATATCTGAATACGTTCACCTCCTCCATACTCTCTCCCTCAAATCTGATATTCAATGTTTCATCACCTAATCTTTTTGTTATCCTCATAACCTTACTCTTTCCTGTATTCACCTTTAATTTTCTTCTTTTGCACACTCTACCGAATTCATCCACCAATCTCTGCAACTTCTCTTCAGAATCTCCCAAGAGCACAGTGTCATCAGCAAAGAGCAGCTGTGACAACTCCCACTTTGTGTGTGATTCTTTATCTTTTAACTCCACGCCTCTTGCCAAGACCCTCGCATTTACTTCTCTTACAACCCCATCTATAAATATATTAAACAACCACGGTGACATCACACATCCTTGTCTAAGGCCTACTTTTACTGGGAAAAAATTTCCCTCTTTCCTACATACTCTAACTTGAGCCTCACTATCCTCGTAAAAACTCTTCACTGCTTTCAGTAACCTACCTCCTACACCATACACTTGCAACATCTGCCACATTGCCCCCCTAACCACCCTGTCATACGCCTTTTCCAAATCCATAAATGCCACAAAGACCTCTTTAGCCTTATCTAAATACTGTTCACTTATATGTTTCACTGTAAACACCTGGCCCACACACCCCCTACCTTTCCTAATGCCTCCTTGTTCATCTGCTATCCTATTCTCCGTCTTACTCTTAATTCTTTCAATTATAACTCTACCATACACTTTACCAGGTATACTCAACAGACTTATCCCCCTATAATTTTTGCACTCTCTTTTATCCCCTTTGCCTTTATACAAAGGAACTATGCATGCTCTCTGCTAATCCCTAGGTACCTTACCCTCTTCCATACATTTATTAAATAATTGCACCAACCACTCCAAAACTATATCCCCACCTGCTTTTAACATTTCTATCTTTATCCCATCAATCCCGGCTGCCTTACCCCCTTTCATTTTACCTACTGCCTCACGAACTTCCCCCACACTCACAACTGGCTCTTCCTCACTCCTACAAGATGTTATTCCTCCTTGCCCTATACACGAAATCACAGCTTCCCTATCTTCATCAACATTTAACAATTCCTCAAAATATTCCCTCCATCTTCCCAATACCTCTAACTCTCCATTTAATAACTCTCCTCTCCTATTTTTAACTGACAAATCCATTTGTTCTCTAGGCTTTCTTAACTTGTTAATCTCACTCCAAAACTTTTTCTTATTTTCAACAAAATTTGTTGATAACATCTCACCCACTCTCTCATTTGCTCTCTTTTTACATTGCTTCACCACTCTCTTAACCTCTCTCTTTTTCTCCATATACTCTTCCCTCCTTGCATCACTTCTACTTTGTAAAAACTTCTCATATGCTAACTTTTTCTCCCTTACTACTCTCTTTACATCATCATTCCACCAATCGCTCCTCTTCCCTCCTGCACCCACTTTCCTGTAACCACAAACTTCTGCTGAACACTCTAACACTACATTTTTAAACCTACCCCATACCTCTTCGACCCCATTGCCTATGCTCTCATTAGCCCATCTATCCTCCAATAGCCGTTTATATCTTACCCTAACTGCCTCCTCTTTTAGTTTATAAACCTTCACCTCTCTCTTCCCTGATGCTTCTATTCTCCTTGTATCCCATCTACCTTTTACTCTCAGTGTAGCTACAACTAGAAAGTGATCTGATATATCTGTGGCCCCTCTATAAACATGTACATCCTGAAGTCTACTCAACAGTCTTTTATCTACCAATACATAATCCAACAAACTACTGTCATTTCGCCCTACATCATATCTTGTATACTTATTTATCCTCTTTTTCTTAAAATATGTATTACCTATAACTAAACCCCTTTCTATACAAAGTTCAATCAAAGGGCTCCCATTATCATTTACACCTGGCACCCCAAACTTACCTACCACACCCTCTCTAAAAGTTTCTCCTACTTTAGCATTCAGGTCCCCTACCACAATTACTCTCTCACTTGGTTCAAAGGCTCCTATACATTCACTTAACATCTCCCAAAATCTCTCTCTCTCCTCTGCATTCCTCTCTTCTCCAGGTGCATACACGCTTATTATGACCCACTTCTCGCATCTAACCTTTACTTTAATCCACATAATTCTTGAATTTACACATTCATATTCTCTTTTCTCCTTCCATAACTGATCATTTAACATTACTGCTACCCCTTCCTTTGCTCTAACTCTCAGATACTCCAGATTTAATCCCATTTATTTCCCCCCACTGAAACTCTCCTACCCCCTTCAGCTTTGTTTTGCTTAGGGCCAGGACATCCAACTTCTTTTCATTCATAACATCAGCAATCATCTGTTTCTTGTCATCCGCACTATATCCACGCACATTTAAGCATCCCAGTTTTATAAAGTTTTTCTTCTTCTCTTTTTTAGTAAATGTCTACAGGAGAAGGGGTTACTAGCCCATTGCTCCCGGCATTTTAGTCGCCTCATACGACACGCATGGCTTACGGAGGAAAGATTCTTTTCCACTTCCCCATGGACAATAGAAGAAATAAAGAAGAACAAGAGCTATTTAGAAAAAGGAGAAAAACCTAGATGTATGTATATATATATGCATGTGCGTGTCTGTGAAGTGTGACCAAAGTGTAAGTAGGAGTAGCAAGATATCCCTGTTATCTAGCGTGTTTATGAGCCAGAAAAAGAAACCAGCAATCCTACCATCATGCAAAACAGTTACAGGTTTTTGTTTCACAGTCATCTGGCAGGACGGTAGTACTTCCCTGGGTGGTTGCTGTCTACCAACCTACTACTCATATTACCGTAGATTAATAAAGCCATTTGGTTGACGAACTTTGCCACGATAATCATTACCGTAGATTAATAAAGCCATTTGGTTGACGAACTTTGCCGTGATAAACATTACCAAGTGTTGCACAAGTGTCTTATACAGTCAGTTGACGGGTTTCTAAGTCAGTTATATAATAATACTTTTCTGACACAACTAATTGAAATCATGACAGAGAATTCTTGTACAACTTCAACGAATGTCAAATCTATTGTCATGACCTACTTCCACTAGTGTTCTCTGCCCACCTGTGGCGACCCGTGGTCTCCAGCTGATCTCTGCCCACCTGTGGCGACCCGTGGTCTCCAGCTGATCTCTGCCCACCTGTGGCGACCCGTGGTCTCCAGCTGATCTCTGCCCACCTGCGGTGACCCGTGGCCCCCAGCTGATCTCTGCCCACCTGTGGCGACCCGTGGTCTCCAACTGATCTCTGCCTACCTGCGGCGACCCGTGGCGTCCAACTGATCTCTGCCCACCTGCGGCGACTCGTGGCCTCCAGCTGATCTCTGCCCACCTGCGGCGACTCGTGGCCTCCACCTGACCTCTGCCCACCTGCGGCGACTCGTGGCCTCCAGCTGATCTCTGCCCACCTGCGGCGACTCGTGGCCTCCAGCTGATCTCTGCCCACCTGCGGCGACTCGTGGCCTCCAGCTGATCTCTGCCCACCTGCGGCGACGTGGCCTCCAGCTGATCTCTGCCCACCTGCGGCGACTCGTGGCCTCCAGCTGATCTCTGCCCACCTGCGGCGACTCGTGGCCTCCAGCTGATCTCTGCCCACCTGCGGCGACTCGTGGCCTCCAGCTCACTCCAGTAAATAAGCGCCATTCCCGTGTATATGCTCTAATATATTTTCAGGGCTGATGGGTTGCAAACATCACTTCTAGGCTGAGAAGTTGGTTACCTTGAACTCTGTAGATGACTTGTAAAGCCACTGATAAAGGATCCCAATGGAAATAAGTCACTGTTCGACTGTTTGGGGTATCCCAAGTTCTCTACACATATGCTGCTATGTATGATAATCTATATAACTGTATTTGTGTATACCTGAATAAACTTACTAATAAAACATTTCCTCAGTGAAGATATTTAAGTTTGGCGCAAGTGTCTCATTCATCTGAATACATCAACTCTGAGGTGTTTGATACTGTAAATGCGTCATCTGGTCTGGGGTGTTTGATACTGTAAATGCGTCATCTGGTCTGGGGTGTTTGATACTGTAAATGCGTCATCTGGTCTGGGATGTTTGATACTGTAAATGCGTCATCTGGTCTGGGGTGTTTGATACTGTAAATGCGTCATCTGGTCTGGGGTGTTTGATACTGTAAATGCGTCATCTGGTCTGGGGTGTTTGATACTGTAAATGCGTCATCTGGTCTGGGGTGTTTGATACTGTAAATGCGTCATCTGGTCTGAGGTGTTTGATACTGTAAGTGCGTCATTTGGTCTGGGATGTTTGATACTGTAAATGCGTCATCTGGTCTGAGGTGTTTGATACTGTAAATGCGTCATCTGGTCTGGGATGTTTGATACTGTAAATGCGTCATCTGGTCTGGGATGTTTGATACTGTAAATGCGTCATCTGGTCTGGGGTGTTTGATACTGTAACTGCGTCATCTGGTCTGGGGTGTTTGATACTGTAAATGCGTCATCTGGTCTGGGGTGTTTGATACTGTAAATGCGTCATCTGGTCTGGGGTGTTTGATACTGTAAATGCGTCATCTGGTCTGAGGTGTTTGATACTGTACGTGCGTCATTTGGTCTGGGATGTTTGATACTGTAAATGCGTCATCTGGTCTGAGGTGTTTGATACTGTAAATGCGTCATCTGGTCTGGGGTGTTTGATACTGTAAATGCGTCATCTGGTCTGGGATGTTTGATACTGTAAATGCGTCATCTGGTCTGGGGTGTTTGATACTGTAAATGCGTCATCTGGTCTGGGGTGTTTGATACTGTAAATGCGTCATCTGGTCTGGGGTGTTTGATACTGTAAATGCGTCATCTGGTCTGGGGTGTTTGATACTGTAAATGCGTCATCTGGTCTGAGGTGTTTGATACTGTAAATGCGTCATCTGGTCTGGCGTGTTTGATACTGTAAATGCGTCATCTGGTCTGGGGTGTTTGATACTGTAAATGCGTCATCTGGTCTGGGATGTTTGATACTGTAAATGCGTCATCTGGTCTGAGGTGTTTGATACTGTAAATGCGTCATCTGGTCTGGGATGTTTGATACTGTAAATGCGTCATCTGGTCTGGGATGTTTGATACTGTAAATGCGTCATCTGGTCTGGGGTGTTTGATACTGTAAATGCGTCATCTGGTCTGGGGTGTTTGATACTGTAAGTGCGTCATCTGGTCTGGGGTGTTTGATACTGTAAATGCGTCATCTGGTCTGGGGTGTTTGATACTGTAAGTGCGTCATCTGGTCTGGGGTGTTTGATACTGTAAATGCGTCATCTGGTCTGGGATGTTTGATACTGTAAATGCGTCATCTGGTCTGGGGTGTTTGATACTGTAAATGCATTATTTGCTCTGGCATGATCAGGATCTTTGTAAATATGTCGTTTACTCTTGGGTTCTTGGTACTTACTAAATACTTTATCCATTCTCGAGATATCATGTGGGAGTTCGATACGTGGATTAGGGAAGAAATACTCACGTAGGCTGTTATTACGTATAATTGCAGTTATGTGGACAGAGCCCTTGCCAGCCGTACCTATCTCCTTGGTTACACTCGTAATACTAACTAGCCGGCTGCAGTACCCTATGTGAGGGGGCCTTTGAATACTGCTGAGGTCAGCACAATATGAAAGACCGTGACTCAGGCAGAGACGGTTGGTCGTTGAGTCAACGGACGGTTACTGGTAACTGGTTACTACTACTGAGACTGGTAACTGGTTACTACTACTGAGAGCTAGGCGACGCTAACGTATGTCGTCCCGACATACAACTAATACAAACTAGAGATGGCAGGTATACGGCTTGGGCTGATTCTATACAATGTCAAAGTACACAACATTAAACATTATAGATACACAAGTAGAACATTGGAATGAAAGCTTACGTAACTGAAACTGTAATGCAATACAAGGTATACTATAGTACAACTTAAAACTCAACAAATGAACAACGAACTCAACGTTGAGATTACAAGTGATAAAAAAAAAAATTTTGATCGATCGATCTGTATTCATGTGATCTACGGATTCTGAGGAAGGAATATATACAAAGAAAGAGTGTTTAACAGAAAGGCAGATTCGGTGCACGCAAATCTAGACTGTTAACTCTCAGAATGCGGAGAGAACACGAACACACAAAAAAAAAATTCTTGAATACTGATAAGTTGATACTGTAATTATTCATCTATACAGGTTATTTACATTTAACCCCAACTCTGCTAGGGTAAGATTGGCATATGCAGAATAGGTGTCATCTCTGGGAGGATCAAACTCTGTAGCATTAGCTAACTCATGCTGTATTTGAGGCAAATCTGAATTGGAAGTTACAAATGATACTTGAGGATTTCTCAATACCTGTCGTGTACGTAGGGAATAACGACATTCAGGTTGATCGTCTGACTGAGTATCAGAGGAAGAGTGTACAGGATCAGGAGGATTGTCAGTGTCTGTCACATTAGTCTGGGTTGGAACATCATTATCATCACATACTAACTTCATATGATCCAAATGCGATTCTTTATACTGACCAGTACTAATCTCTCTAACCTTATACTTATTACCAGTGATATGTTCAACTACTCGATAAGGACCAACAAACTTTTGATCAAGCTTTGGCATTGCAGACGTTTTATTAAAGTTAATCAGCATAACTCTCGAACCTACTTTGATTTTGGATGGCTTTGATCGAGTGTTTGCGACTCTTGTAAATTCTGCTGTTGATTTATGAAGTGTTTCACGGATTCTTCTAAAAACACTTTGAGCTAAGCTGGTACGAGTTGCTATGAAATCATCAGGGTTGTAACTTGGTTTCGGATTAGAATATAACAACTCATAAGGCAAACGTTTATCTACACCATACAATGCATAATGTGGAGTGTCACCTATAGAAACATTGTAAGCAGAATTTATAGCACACTGCACATCAGGTATAACTTCATCCCAAGTTTCACTGTTGGGATTGATAGTGGCTCTCAAGACATCAAGTACTTTCTTATTGGTTCGTTCCGCTAACCCATTGCTGGCAGGATGATGAGGAACAATGGTGGATTTAGAGATCTTGTACAAGGTACACAAATTTTCAAGAATTTCATTACAGAATTCACCTCCGTTATCCGTTACTAGGGACTTAGGGGTGGTATGCCTGCAGATAATGCGTTCTTTAAACGCTTTAGCTACTGTCTCGGCAGTCTTATCTGCAATAGGAACTAACTCGCAATATCTGGTGAAATGGTCTACCATAACACACAGATGTTTGTTGCCTTGGAGGGAACATTGGAAATTAGTTAACAAATCTAGCGCAACTCTTTCCCAAGGTTCGCTAGTAGTTGGATACACTTGGATTGGATTAGGACCATTAGCATTGCCTTTATGTTGCATGCAGACACTACATTTCCTAACATACTCAGAAATATCAGTTGCCATACGAGGCCAAAAGTATTTCAATCTGGCTTGTTTTACTGAACGATCCATACCAGGGTGTGCAACACCTGGTACATCGTGAACTAGCTGTAAGGCTACATTCACTAGTGACTGTGGAATTACTAACTGGTATACTCTTCTGCTAGGAGTACCCAACTCGGCTGTTCGATACAGTAATTCTTGGTTCATGACAAAGTCACTGATGGGTGCTGGAGGCTTCACATTCAGAATAAGATCTTCCTGGAGCAGGAATCGAATCACACCAGACCACATGGGATCTGTTCGTTGAGCATTCTTTACATCTTCAGCACTAAATGGAGGGTCTGCAGTTACTATACTAACATGTCGCGATAAGGCATCTGCGACTACATTTGACTTGCCAGGTAAATGCTCAAAGGTGGGATTGAACTCTTGGATAGTCAAAGTCCATCTAGCTAACCTTCCAGTAGGTTGTTTGTTCTGGAATAAGGGTATCAGTGGAGCATGGTCTGTCAAGACATGAACAGAGTACTGATAAATAATGTCTCGGAAGTGCTTTAAGGACCATACTATTGCTAAAGCTTCTTGCTCAGTTACTGTATAATTACGTTCAGCCTTCGTAAGGACTCGGCTAGCAAATGCAACTGCGTTGTACTTGCCATCGGTCTTCTGAGCTAGTACGGCACCTATGCCAATTGAACTAGCATCAGTTGTCAGATAGAAAGGCTTAGAAAAATCTGGAAATTTCAAAATTGGAGCAGATGTTAGCTTTTCTTTTAGAGTTTGGAATGCTCTTTCTTGACGGAAGGTCCAAACAAAAGGAGCATCTTTCTTAAGCAACTCAGTTAGAGGAGCAGCTATGGAAGAAAAATTGGCAATGAAAGATCTATAAAAACCTGCTAAGCCCACAAAGGATCTTACGGCATCAGCAGTTTTGGGAGTTGGAAAATTTAGTACTGCAGTTACTTTACTTTGGTCAGTCGTAACCCCTCTAGGAGTGACTACGTGTCCAAGAAACTTAATTTCTGATCTGAAAAATTGACATTTTGACAGTTTGATCTTTAAATTGGCTTCTTCAAGCTTACCAAGTACTACATCAAGTCTTTTCAAGTGTGTATCCACGTCTTTAGACATGACGATTACGTCATCTAAGTACACCATAAGTGCATTACCTATGAGACCTCTAAAGATATTAGTCATGAGCCTTGAGAACGTGATAGGGGAAGATCGTAATCCAAATGCCATACGGAGGAAGTGATAATGACCTGTAGGAGTGGAGAATGCAGTTAGTTCTTGGCTGTCCTCGTGAAGAGGGACTTGCCAAAACCCTTGTAACAAATCTAGGGTTGAAAAGACTTTGTTATCTCCGATATTACGTAAAAGATCACCCAGTACAGGGAGTGGAAAGCGATCAGGAATGGTTTTTGCGTTTAACTTCCTAAAGTCAATTACTGGACGCCAAGTACCATCCTTCTTAGGTACTAGTATCAAGGGTGCATTCCAAGGGGAATTGCTAGGTGCAATAACTCCATCATCAAGCATTTGATTGATCAATTCTTCTGCGACAGCAACTTGTGAATGAGGCATTCTGTACGCAGGTATGTAGATAGGTCTAGTACCAGGTTCAAGTGGAATACGATGGGACAATAAGTTCGTTTACCTGGAGTTTACCTGGTAAAGCAATGGCTTTACGACGTTTGTTCAACAGTGTCAACAAACGCTTGACTTCATCTGGGAAGTCAGTGGGAGCTAAGTCTTTCTCCTCAACTGGTGGAACAGCTTGATCCAGTGAGGTGGATGAGGTCTCCCCGGCAGAAATAGCACCGACCCACTGGTCAGGTGACAACTCATCCTCTACCTGAACAGGGTAAGGATAGTGAACAAGGTCAACAAGATTGGTATTTGCTCTAAGGCGAACACTGTGACCAGAAGTGTTGGCCAGGTAGAAATGGATCTTACTATCTCTTACAACATGTAAGGATGGTTCAACAAATAGACCTTTTACTTTGCAGGAATCACTGTCAACTAGGACGTTATCACCATCTGGAACACTAGGAACAACTACAGACACTCTAGTGAGAGCACTAGCCGCAACAGAAACGTCTTTCTGCAGATGGCATGTGACATCAACAAGAGATGGCATTACTAGTTGCAAGTAATTGTTTTCCGACAAGGCGTCCCCTGTGGAGAAACTACTACTCGAACTAGCAGGCATTGCAGGGATAGGTTGTGCACTCAAGGCAATCTGAGCGTCCTCGGACACTTGAGGCATCGGACTATCCTGCAATTCTGAAGGTATAGGTGGAACACTGATGGGAGTGACAGAATTACCAGTGCCTGACCGCTTGGGTACGCTACTGGAGAATGCATTAGCTTGTAAGGACTTAATCCGTACATCATACTCTGCAGCAGTATAGCAGATTTCGGATCCAAGCTGGTAACCCCAGAATGGAACGATCAAATCGTCAATTTGTGCATGCCATCGATAAGGGTCGAGCACAATGCGTAAGTCTCGCATGGAAGCAAATCCCAGTAGAAGGTCACCAGGGAAAGTAATCTGGTCGACAACAAAGAAGGAAACAGTGAAGTCTCTACCTTGGATAGAAAAGGTTAGGGAAGTCCGACCTCGGACACGCAGGTGAGAACCAGATACTCCACTAAGGGAGGACACAGGAGTCGGTTCTACGAGAAGGACATGTCGTAACTTCTTATCCTTAAACAAACTAGACCTAATAATATTGATTTGCGCACCAGAGTCCATGAACAATTGAACGGGCGCATTATAAACAGATGCTTGCACTATAGGGCCTATGGTTGCATTGGAAGTTATGTGCAAACAAAAAGGTGGATTGTCATCAGAAAAGACTTGTTCTACTCCATCCCCAAAATCATCTATGTCAGAGACATGTGAAGCAACATCATCAGCAGGGTTGTCATTCTCGAGACTGCTTAAGGCTTCAAAGGAATTGTGAACGGGGATGGTGTACTCATTATTACCTACTGTCACCATGGGGCGGTTTGACTGGGGCGCTCGAATTCCCCCGACTGGGAAGAACGAGCCTGGTTCTGGTTATTTTGAAAACCACGAGATCTGTTTCCTCGATGGGTTCTGCAGTTGGAACGACCACGGAAAGATCTAGAGTACTGAAGGTTATAGAGAGCATTACACTCAGATGTGTCATGTCCATGTATTCTATGATAAGTACAGTAGGGAAGATCTGAGTACTCATCATCAGTACGACGTCTCTTAGGGTAACTATCAGGACAATTAATTGCAATATGTCCACGGAAACCACAGTTATAACAATTCTGCCGACTATGGTTACTGAATGTACTATGAATACTACGAGGTGTATAACGACTCTGTACACTGGTTCTTGATGATCTCTGAGATGGTTGACGACCACGATTTGTCTCTGTGGCGCAAACAAGAGGTGGTGCAGACTGAGGCATATGTGTGACATTACTTTTAATACAAGGGAAAGTACCCTGGGGGCACAAGGAACGTACATGATTTAAGGCTGTAAGTGGTTCCATCGTTACAGTTGGAGGATCAGCCTCATAAGCACACACAGAAGCAGGCGGCATTAGTTCTTTAATTGCTCCAAAAGCTGCTATTTTAGCAATTGATTCTGTAAATGGTTTAGCCTCTTCAGGGAGAAAAGTTGATGATTGGACAGCATTGATAAATGATGATAAAAGTTTGTCTAATCTAACAGCAAATGCACTCAACGATTCATTACTCATGGGTGTAGCATTCACTAGTTCCCTAAGAACAACATATGGATCAGCTGTTTTTACTGGGACAAGGAAAGAACGAATCAGTTCCTCATATTGTGACCACTTAGTAAGATTCCTGAAGTCTCGCATATCAAGGAGATCAACAACGTGAACAGCAGCAGGAGATCGATAAAGAGCTTCTTTAGCAAGTCTGATAAGGCTTTCCTCTGAAGGAGGACCTTCACCTAGAGCACTAGCACGAGAACGAATGGCTGCAAATCATGCTTCAAGACTATGTACATGGCCATTGAATAAAGGTAACGCATCAAGGGAATCACGAGTATAACTATAATATCTCGGTGTCTGGGTCGGTCTGTCAGTCGGTAAGGAACTGTGAGGACTGATGACAGGACCAGCAGTAGCCTGAGAGGTCTGAGTGTCGACATTCACTAAAGTATCACTTGACGGTATGTGAGACATAATGGCAAAGTAGCACGAGAACAAATAAGGCAAAAATAATGAACAATAAAAATGATATAAAATTCTAGAATTGAAATGAAAAGATATACAACTAATTCTGCAGAATAATAAAAATAATATTTAAGATACACTGCAAGAGGAAGGATAACTCAATTTAAAGGACTATTGACCAAGAAAAAAAATTACATTGAAATATACAAGTAAAAATATTACTGGAGACTGAATTAAATTCAAAATGAGCTGTCTTTACTCTTGCTAATAAAAAATTAATTAATTAAATTTTAAATCAACGTGAAAGTGTAAAATAAAATTATTAAATTGTTAACTGGGAAATTTAAGTATTTTCTAAGACTGCATAGACAAAATTAAAATATAATTCATAAAAATATCAATAAAAGAAAATAATTCACTGCAGAACAAGTTTAACAAAATAATTCAATGCTGAACAAGAGCAACAAAATAAAGTGTAGAAAGTGTCACTGGGAAAACTCAGGTAAAATAATGAATTAAAATATGAAGATCAAAAAAAAAATTAACTGATTGAACACTTTAACTCTTAATTGTAAATTAGACAAAACAATTTACTCAAACAGAGTAAGGAAAACACTTTACGTTAAAAGTAATTGGAATTGCATCAAGAGTGAATTTGTTCAAGAAGTATAAAAATATTAATAAAATAAAACACAGGAACAGAACAGGGAATATAACACTTACAGTGACGGAGCACACTTCATTAAAATATATTCTTACAACAAAATCCTGCTGTGGATACAACAAAATCTTGCTGTGACTGATACGACAAAAATTTGCTGGCAAAAATAATGGTACACAGTCTGCGAAAAAATTAGAGGAATGAGACACTGTTGGCATACGAAAAAAAAGGACACACATAGAAATAAATGGATAATTTAGTATACTGGGGTGAATATCACTGCATGAAATACAATGACACAACGCTGAAAGAATACAATAAAAAATGAATCACTTCACACAGGGTGACTGACTGGTACACTACACAATAATACTTACTAGAGACAGGAGTAGCATAAAGAAAAACACAGAATAAAAATATAAGATAAGTGAAAACACTGAAAAATATTGTAAAAATACTGAGTCAAAGAAATACTGCGTTTACACTGAAAAACACAAGGTTTAGAGTACACAAGCAATTTACTATAAATGTCTCACACACGCAAATGTCTTTAAATGCAAGAAAAATGTCTCAAGAAAATTATCACTGGAGTCTGGAGTAGTAGACGGGCGGTGACGAGTGATGAGTGGGCGGGTGGTGTTTCCTCCTCCACTCACACTGTTGTCGTGAAGAAATGTGCTTTCTAGGCGAACTCACATAACTGGCTTTATCGGTGGCACCAGCTACAATCTCTTGACCAATTATGTGAGCCAAAACAGTACTAGGACCCGGTACAAGGGCGCAAACAACCACAGGTAGATGGGTGGATGGCTGGTGGTGGTGGGAGAGGGTGGTGGGTGTGACTCTCGCTGGGGTACTGCCACGCACCCCCCTCTACCCACGAAGGTGGCTTGATAACCCACTCTATGCCACAGGAATGGTGAAAACCACTCTTAGCATCCAACAGGGAGCACAAAGCGATATAGACAATACTTCAGAGGAACTTGGCTTACTTCTTACTGCGTGGCTTACTTCCCTCTCTCAGCTGGGTTAGAAGCTGGGTTGGCTGACTGGCTTACCCCATGAGAATGGCTGACTGGAAGACGGGTAACGATGCACAAAGCACGGAGGAGCAGTTGGATGACAGGAGACAGGCTGGATGATAGGCTGACTGGCGTTCACTTCCACAGTCTGGCTTACTGACTGGCTTAATTGCAAAATCCGGGTCAACCCCTCGGAGATTGAAGCAATTAGCACACGAACTAAGCCAGGAAGCTTGAAACGGCTGCAACAGGCTTGCAGGCAGCAGGTTGTGAGGGGAGTAGGCGGCTGCTGGCTGGTGGTACGTGAGGGCAGTGGCTGGTGGGCGACGATTCACCTTTGACCCTGCCGGCTACTCACAACAGTCTTCAAACGCCTTGAATTACCCTTAAAAACGTAAATCCACGCTCCACACCGCTGTACACCATTTATCATGTGGGAGTTCGATACGTGGATTAGGGAAGAAATACTCACGTAGGCTGTTATTACGTATAATTGAAGTTATGTGGACAGAGCCCTTGCCAGCCGTACCTATCTCCTTGGTTACACTCGTAATACTAACTAGCCGGCTGCAGTACCCTATGTGAGGGGGCCTTTGAATACTGCTGAGGTCAGCACAATATGAAAGACCGTGACTCAGGCAGAGACGGTTGGTCGTTGAGTCAACGGACGGTTACTGGTAACTGGTTACTACTACTGAGACTGGTAACTGGTTACTACTACTGAGAGAGATTCTTGAAACAATCATATTAACTGTACACAGTGCTGACAAGTTGATCAAACAAACACATTTGCAACATTTAGATATCTCTATTACCGAATCAGTTAACTTGCACAACAGATTTCTTTAGTTGATTACAGAAAATAGTAAAATTCTGGAAGTAGAATCCATGTTAGGAGTCCACCCTCGGTGGGAGTCGGTCATTTCCTCGCGAGTTACGAGTCCACCCTCGGTGGGAGTCGGTAATTTCCTCGCGAGTTACGAGTCCACCCTCGGTGGGAGTCGGTAATTTCCTCGCGAGTTACGAGTCCACCCTCGGTGGGAGTCAGTCATTTCCTCGCGAGTTCCAACCTTACATACTAAAGTCGCAGTGATATGAAGAGGCTGAAGTTGACGTTACAGGTAAGCGTTACTCCAGCATGAACCAATGTTCAGAGTGAACCACTGTTCACGTTGAACAGTGGTTCAGTAAAGAAGTTGTAAAAAAATTTCCCTGTACCAAGATACCATAGTGTTGCTGTGTCAAAAATTTTTAATGATTAATGGGATGTATTAAATATACTGGCTATCTTTACGGCCGAAACGCATCGTCTGCACCACAGGCTTCTTCAGTCGAATAGAGGAATCAGTATTCCACTGTTGATAGGACAGTTAAATGGATGACATTCACATGCATTCAACACTGATTATCTGCCTGTGTACCGATGAGTAAGACATGTGCAATAGTAAAGTATCTTTGTTGAAACATTCAGTCGAATACAGAGGAGACAGCAGGAGAAATGGAGATGTTAAAATGACGTGATTAGTCCTTCAACTTGAAGAAAAAGTTTAGAGGTGGCGAGTTCCTCAGCCTGGAGGAGAGTTCACCTCCTTAGTCTGCAAGAAATGAAGCTTTAGCAGGGGACACACTGGCAAAGGTGAGGCGTGGGAGATCTTTACGACGACACAGGAGGGGGGACCCACTAGTATAAGTAACAATATAAGAATAAATGGGCATTATAACAAGCCTACTGTCATAATTCTGTAGTTTTGTGAAAGTTAAGACGCATGTGCAACATCTGGATATCTTTATTGAAGACTTTTCGCCATCCAGTGGTTTTATCAATACAGATTCTAAGACATAATTAGAAGAAAGTAGAACTCTATACAAAAGATGAGGTTAGTGTTCACAGCATCGTGGTGGTGAAGAATCTGGAGCAAAGGCAAGAAGACTGGCGGTTATATAGGCGTCAGTGGATAGGGACGTGTAGCAGAGGAGGGCATAGTCACTGGTAGGCGGGATTCCCCAGTGGAAGTAGGTCCTGCCCAAAGGGATGGGTAGGACCTACTTAATAAAGCTGTACACTGTGTAGAGCTTCACATCTTAATAAAGCTGTACACTGTGTAGAGCTTCACATCTTAATAAAGCTGTACACTGTGTAGAGCTTCACATCTTAATAAAGCTGTACACTGTGTAGAGCTTCACATCTTAATAAAGCTGTACACTGTGTAGAGCTTCACATCTGTGAAGAGTTTCCATCAGGTCTTAAAAAAGCTGTACACTGTATAGAGCTTCCATCACGTCTTAATAAAGCTATGTAGAGCTTTATCACGTCTTAATAAAGCTGTACACAGAGTGAAAGTCACATAATCCTGCTGACAAACGGACTCGGTTGCTGGAGTTCAAGGCCACTGCCGGAGCAGCAGTGGTGTAACTGGTTATCTCTGTCAGGTAACACTGGAAATACCTGGAACCTGACCCACCCATCACACCATCACTTACTGCTACGAGGTTCAGTAATTCTTTCCTAAAACATCTCGCCCTTCATACAAAGACCAGCTTCGTCTCGTTTAACGACCAAAACTGCGGGACAACGCATTTCCCTGATCAAATATCGACCATTGCCTCATACAACGACGAGCAGTGAGAAACCAACACATACACACACACACACACACACACACACACACACACACACACACACACACACACCAACACGCGCACACACACCAACACGCGCACGCACACACACACACACACACACACACACACACACATGAACACACACATATACAACAGGCCTAGTGTCTAATCGACATGTGCCTAGGACAAAATGGCAGCTAACACACACACACACACACACACACACACACACACACACACACACACACACACGAAAGACCCCTTGGGGCCAGCGATCATGTGGTTTTAAACTGCATCTGCCACTTCTCCGACAAGACTGAGGACCCCAATGGAAATAGGACAGTCCTTGATGACTCACTGCCTTTCTTGGGTTATCCTGGATGGCTAACCTTCCGGGGTTAAAAAATCCGAAAAAAAATCTTAACACTCTTTGCTGGGCAGAAATTATATCTGGCAACTCAGACGCAGAAAACAGAAAAGTAAAGTTTACAGTCATGACTGTTTACTCAGCTTGTAACGACGATGGTGAGTGGTGGATAAAATTGTCACTACGATATGGGTATCTGTTTACTGGCAGATTTATGTTCTGGTATGTATTAAGTGGTTTAGATAATGATGGAGTATTGTAACAGGAGTTTATTTTCCTGGTTTTGATTAAACATTTCTGTTTACATAGTCGACGTTGCAGTTTCTTCGTCATACAGTTTTATAACTCAATGTAAATCACATTTAGAGGTAAATGTGCAATCCAGCTTCATAAACAACCATTCACGAGTGAATTAAATTATGATCATTTTTTAAAACATCAATTACTAAAACATTATACCTTCGACCTGTGTATATATTCTGTGATATGCAGTAATCAGGGATAACATGTTCTTACCTACCGTTGAGTTGTGATGTAGTCCAGCTGGGCTTGTGAGGTCTCTGGGGAGACCTAATTTAACCAATTATATGGTCACACCTTGCCTTGGCAAACGTCTGTAGCCACGCCCACGTCTGAGGTCTTTTGTTCTTGACGCCTCAGACCTAGGCGTCAGGTCGTACACGTGACGCCTAGGTCTGAGGCGTCAAGAACAAAAGACCTCAGACGTGGGCGTGGCTACAGACGTTTGCCAAGGCAAGGTGTGACCATATAATTGGTTAAATTAGGTCTCCCCAGAGACCTCACAAGCCCAGCTGGACTACATCACAGAGTGTAAAACACACTGGAAACTACATTCAAATAGCAACATTTGTAGCAGTGATGACAGACCAAGGGAATGACTTGACTATTAATGCAGTGTGTCAGACAGCACCTGCCACGTCTGTATTATGAATCGTTTGCAAGATAAAAAAATCCCAGCTTAGGAAGGAGGGAGAGTGGTTTATCACCTTTAGAAAAGCTTGCGAACTAGGCATATTACAGGGTACTCCGTATTTATGGTGACATAACTCATAAATCACAGCTGCAAGACGACATAACTCATAAATCACAGCTGCAAGACGACATAACTCATAAATCACAGCAAGACGACATAACTCAAAAATCACAGCTGCAAGACGACATAACTCATAAATCACAGCTGCAAGACGACATAACTCATAAATCACAGCTGCAAGACGATATAACTCATAAATCACAGCTGCAAGACGACATAACTCATAAATCACAGCTGCAAGACGACATAACTCATATCATATCTTGTGTGTCTTTGTATTGTTTGTAAAGACTCAACCAAGTTCCTGGAGAGCGAATTTTTTTATTTTTATTAACACACTGGCCCGAAAAAGAAAAAAACTTTCACCATCATTCACTCCATCACTGTCTTGCCAGAAGGGTGCTTTACACTACAGTTTTTAAACTGCAACATTAACACCCCTCCTTCAGAGTGCAGGCACTGTACTTCCCATCTCCAGGACTCAAGTCCGGCCTGCCGGTTTCCCTGAATCCCTTCATAAATATTACTTTGCTCACACTCTAACAGCACGTCAAGTATTAAAAAACCATTTGTCTCCATTCACTCCTATCAAACATGCTCACGCATGCCTGCTGGAAGTCCAAGCCCCTCGCACACAAAACCTCCTTTACCCCCTCCCTCCAACCTTTCCTAGGCCGACCCCTACCCCGCCTTCCTTCCACTACAGACTGATATACTCTTGAAGTCATTCTGTTTCGCTCCATTCTCTCTACATGTTCGAACCACCTCAACAACCCTTCCTCAGCCCTCTGGACAATAGTTTTGGTAATCCCGCTCCTCCTCCTAACTTCCAAACTACGAATTCTCTGCATTATATTCACACCACACATTGCCCTCAGATATGGCATTTCCACTGCCTCCAGCCTTCTCCTCGCTGCAACATTCATCACCCATGCTTCACACCCATATAAGACCGTTGGTACAACTATACTCTCATACATTCCCCTCTTTGCCTCCAAGGACAAAGTTCTTTGTCTCCACAGACTCCTAAGTGCACCGCTCACCCTTTTCCCCTCATCAATTCTATGATTCACCTCATCTTTCATAGACCCATCCGCTGACACGTCCACTCCCAAATATCTGAATACATTCACCTCCTCCATACTCTCTCCCTCCAATCTGATATCCAATCTTTCATCACCTAATCTTTTTGTTATCCTCATAACCTTACTCTTTCCTGTATTCACTTTTAATTTTCTTCTTCTGCATACCCTACCAAATTCATCTACCAACCTCTGCAACTTCTCTTCAGAATCTCCCAAGAGCACAGTGTCATCAGCAAAGAGCAACTGTGACAACTCCCACTTTATGTGTGATTCTTTATCTTTTAACTCCACGCCTCTTGCCAAGACCCTCGCATTTACTTCTCTTACAACCCCATCTATAAATATATTAAAGAACCACCGTGACATCACACACCCTTGTCTAAGGCCTTCTTTTACTGGGAAATAATCTCCCTCTTTCCTATATACTCTAACTTGAGCCTCACTATCCTCGTAAAAACTCTTCACTGCTTTCAGTAACTTACCTCCTACACCACACACCTGCAACATCTGCCACATTGCCCCCCTATCCACCCTGTCATACGCCTTTTCCAAATCCATAAATGTCACAAAAACCTCTTTAGCCTGATCTAAATACTGCTCACTTATATGATTCACTGTAAACACCTGGTCCACACACCCCCTACCTTTCCTAAAGCCTCCTTGTTCATCTGCTATCCTATTCTCCGTCTTACTTTTAATTCTTTCAATAATAACTCTGCCATACACTTTACCAGGTATACTCAACAGACTTATCCCCCTATAATTTTTGCACTCTCTTTTGTCCCCTTTGCCTTTATACAAAGGAACTATGCATGCTCTCTGCCAATCTCAAAACTATATCCCCGCCTGCTTTTAACATTTCTATCTTTATCCCATCAATCCCGGCTGCCTTACCCCCTTTCATTTTACCTACTGCCTCACGAACTTCCCCCACACTCACAACTGGCTCTTCCTCACTCCTACAAGATGTTATTCCTCCTTGCCCTATACACGAAATCACAGCTTCCCTATCTTCATCAACATTTAACAATTTCTCAAAATATTCCCTCCATCTTCCCAATACCTCTAACTCTCCATTTAATAACTCTCCTCTCCTATTTTTAACTGACAAATCCATTTGTTCTCTAGGCTTCCTTAACTTGTTAATCTCACTCCAAAACTTCTTCATATTTTCAACAAAATTTGTTGATAACATCTCACCCACTCTCTCATTTGCTCTCTTTTTACATTGCTTCACCACTCTCTTAACCTCTCTCTTATATCCATATACTCTTCCCTCCTTGCATCACTTCTACTTTGTAAAAACTTCTCATATGCTAACTTTTTCTCCCTTTCTACTCTCTTTACATCATCATTCCACCAATCGCTCCTCTTCCCTCCCGCACCCACTTTCCTGTAACCACAAACTTCTGCTGAGCACTCTAACACTACATTTTTAAACCTGCCCCATACCTCTTCGACCCCATTGCCTATTCTCTCATTAGCCCATCTATCCTCCAATGGCTGTTTATATCTTACCCTAACTGCCTCCTCTTTTAGTTTATAAACCTTCACCTCTCTCTTCCCTGATGCTTCTATTCTCTTTGTATCCCATCTACCTTTTACTCTCAGTGTAGCTACAACTAAAAAGTGATCTGATGTATCTCTGGCCCCTCTATAAACATGTACATCCTGAAGTCTACTCAACAGTCTTTTATCTACCAATACATAATCCAACAAACCACTGTCATTTCGCCCTACATCATATCTTGTATACTTATTTATCCTCTTTTTCTTAAAATATGTATTACCTATAACTAAACCCCTTTCTATACAAAGTTCAATCAAAGGGCTCCCATTATCATTTACACCTGGCACCCCAAACTTACCTACCACACCCTCTCTAAAAGTTTCTCCTACTTTAGCATTCAGGTCCCCTACCACAATTACTCTCTCACTTGGTTCAAAGGTTCCTATACATTTACTTAACATCTCCCAAAAACTCTCTCTCTCCTCTACATTCCTCTCTTCTTCAGGTGCATACACGCTTATTATGACCCACTTTTCGCATCCAACCTTTACTTTAATCCACATAATTCTTGAATTTACACATTCATATTCTCTTTTCTCCTTCCATAACTGATCCTTCAACATTACTGCTACCCCTTCCTTTGCTCTAACTCTCTCAGATACTCCAGATTTAATCCCATTTATTTCCCCCCACCGAAACTCCCCTACCCCCCTCAGCTTTGTTTCGCTTAGAGCCAGGACATCCAACTTCTTTTCATTCATAACATCAGCAATCATCTGTTTCTTGTCATCTGCACTACATCCACGCACATTTAAGCATCCCAGTTTTATAAAGTTTTTCTTCTCTTTTTTAGCAAGTGTCTACAGGAGAAGGGGTTACTAGCCCATCGCTCCCGGCATTTTAGTCGCCTCATACGACACGCATGGCTTACGGAGGAAAGATTCTTTTCCACTTCCCCATGGACAACAGAAGAAATAAAGAAGAACAAGAGCTATTTAGAAAAAGGAGAAAAACCTAAATGTATGTATATACATATGCATGTGCGTGTCTGTGAAGTGTGACCAAAGTGTAAGTAGGAGTAGCAAGATATCCCTGTTATCTAGCGTGTTTATGAGACAGAAAAAGACGCCAGCAATCCTACCATCATGCAAAACAGTTACAGGTTTCTGTTTCACAGACATCTGGCAGGACGGTAGTACTTCCCTGGGTGGTTGCTGTCTACCAACCTACTACCACAAGACGGTAGTACTTCCCTGGGTGGTTGCTGTCTACCAACCTACTACCACAGGACGGTAGTACTTCCCTGGGTGGTTGCTGTCTACCAACCTACTACCACAAGAGGGTAGTACTTCCCTGGGTGGTTGCTGTCTACCAACCTACTACCACAGGACCGTAGTACTTCCCTGGGTGGTTGCTGTCTACCAACCTACTACCACAAGACGGTAGTACTTCCCTGGGTGGTTGCTGTCTACCAACCTACTACCACAGGACGGTAGTACTTCCCTGGGTGGTTGCTGTCTACCAACCTACTACCACAAGACGGTAGTACTTCCCTGGGTGGTTGCTGTCTACCAACCTACTACCACAGGACGGTAGTACTTCCCTGGGTGGTTGCTGTCTACCAACCTACTACCACAGGACGGTAGTACTTCCCTGGGTGGTTGCTGTCTACCAACCTACTACCACAGGACGGTAGTACTTCCCTGGGTGGTTGCTGTCTACCAACCTACTACCACAAGACGGTAGTACTTCCCTGGGTGGTTGCTGTCTACCAACCTACTACCACAGGACGGTAGTACTTCCCTGGGTGGTTGCTGTCTACCAACCTACTACCACAGGACGGTAGTACTTCCCTGGGTGGTTGCTGTCTACCAACCTACTACCACAGGACGGTAGTACTTCCCTGGGTGATTGCTGTCTACCAACCTACTACCACAGGACGGTAGTATTTCCCTGGGTGGTTGCTGTCTACCAACCTACCACCACAGGACGGTAGTACTTCCCTGGGTGGTTGCTGTCTACCAACCTACTACCACAGGACGGTAGTACTTCCCTGGGTGGTTGCTGTCTACCAACCTACTACCACAAGACGGTAGTACTTCTCTGGGTGGTTGCTGTCTACCAACCTACTACCACAGGACGGTAGTACTTCCCTGGGTGGTTGCTGTCTACCAACCTACTACCACAAGACGGTAGTACTTCCCTGGGTGGTTGCTGTCTACCAACCTACTACCACAAGACGGTAGTACTTCCCTGGGTGGTTGCTGTCTACCAACCTACTACCACAGGACGGTAGTACTTCCCTGGGTGGTTGCTGTCTACCAACCTACTACCACAGGACGGTAGTACTTCCCTGGGTGGTTGCTGTCTACCAACCTACTACCACAAGACGGTAGTACTTCCCTGGGTGGTTGCTGTCTACCAACCTACCACCACAGGACGGTAGTACTTCCCTGGGTGGTTGCTGTCTACCAACCTACTACCACAGGACGGTAGTACTTCCCTGGGTGGTTGCTGTCTACCAACCTACTACCACAAGACGGTAGTACTTCTCTGGGTGGTTGCTGTCTACCAACCTACTACCACAGGACGGTAGTACTTCCCTGGGTGGTTGCTGTCTACCAACCTACTACCACAAGACGGTAGTACTTCCCTGGGTGGTTGCTGTCTACCAACCTACTACCACAAGACGGTAGTACTTCCCTGGGTGGTTGCTGTCTACCAACCTACTACCACAGGACGGTAGTACTTCCCTGGGTGGTTGCTGTCTACCAACCTACTACCACAGGACGGTAGTACTTCCCTGGGTGGTTGCTGTCTACCAACCTACTACCACAAGACGGTAGTACTTCCCTGGGTGGTTGCTGTCTACCAACCTACTACCACAAGACGGTAGTACTTCCCTGGGTGGTTGCTGTCTACCAACCTACTACCACAGGACGGTAGTACTTCCCTGGGTGGTTGCTGTCTACCAACCCACTACCACAGGACGGTAGTACTTCCCTGGGTGGTTGCTGTCTACCAACCTACTACCTTGAAATGTTGCCACAATAATATTGTTTGTAAAGTCTCAACCAAGTTCCTGGAGAGCGAAATGTTGCCACAATAATATTGTTTGTAAAGTCTCAACCAAGTTCCTGGAGAGCGAAATGTTGCCACAATAATATTGTTTGTAAAGTCTCAACCAAGTTCCTGGAGAGCGAAATGTTGCCACAATAATATTGTTTGTAAAGTCTCAACCAAGTTCCTGGAGAGCGAAATGTTGCCACAATAATATTGTTTGTAAAGTCTCAACCAAGTTCCTGGAGAGCGAAATGTTGCCACAATAATATTGTTTGTAAAGTCTCAACCAAGTTCCTGGAGAGCGAAATGTTGCCACAATAATATTGTTTGTAAAGTCTCAACCAAGTTCCTGGAGAGCGAAATGTTGCCACAGTAATATTGTTTGTAAAGTCTCAACCAAGTTCCTGGAGAGCGAAATGTTGCCACAATAATATTGTTTGTAAAGTCTCAACCAAGTTCCTGGAGAGCGAAATGTTGCCACAAAAATATTGTTTGTAAAGTCTCAACCAAGTTCCTGGAGAGCGAAATGTTGCCACAATAATATTGTTTGTAAAGTCTCAACCAAGTTCCTGGAGAGCGAAATGTTGCCACAATAATATTGTTTGTAAAGTCTCAACCAAGTTCCTGGAGAGCGAAATGTTGCCACAGTAATATTGTTTGTAAAGTCTCAACCAAGTTCCTGGAGAGCGAAATGTTGCCACAATAATATTGCTTGTAAAGTCTCAACCAAGTTCCTGGAGAGCGAAATGTTGCCACAATAATATTGTTTGTAAAGTCTCAACCAAGTTCCTGGAGAGCGAAATGTTGCCACAATAATATTGTTTGTAAAGTCTCAACCAAGTTCCTGGAGAGCGAAATGTTGCCACAATAATATTGTTTGTAAAGTCTCAACCAAGTTCCTGGAGAGCGAAATGTTGCCACAATAATATTGTTTGTAAAGTCTCAACCAAGTTCCTGGAGAGCGAAATGTTGCCACAATAATATTGTTTGTAAAGTCTCAACCAAGTTCCTGGAGAGCGAAATGTTGCCACAATAATATTGTTTGTAAAGTCTCAACCAAGTTCCTGGAGAGCGAAATGTTGCCACAGTAATATTGTTTGTAAAGTCTCAACCAAGTTCCTGGAGAGCGAAATGTTGCCACAATAATATTGCTTGTAAAGTCTCAACCAAGTTCCTGGAGAGCGAAATGTTGCCACAATAATATTGCTTGTAAAGTCTCAACCAAGTTCCTGGAGAGCGAAATGTTGCCACAATAATATTGTTTGTAAAGTCTCAACCAAGTTCCTGGAGAGCGAAATGTTGCCACAATAATATTGTTTGTAAAGTCTCAACCAAGTTCCTGGAGAGCGAAATGTTGCCACAATAATATTGTTTGTAAAGTCTCAACCAAGTTCCTGGAGAGCGAAATGTTGCCACAATAATATTGTTTGTAAAGTCTCAACCAAGTTCCTGGAGAGCGAAATGTTGCCACAATAATATTGTTTGTAAAGTCTCAACCAAGTTCCTGGAGAGCGAAATGTTGCCACAATAATGTGTGTCATAAGTTGAACATGAGTTTCTTTACTTAACAATGTGTTGGTAATTCTAACAGTATTTTTACACACTTGTTTTTCACTATGGAAATAGCTAGTTTCTTGTCATTAGCAAACCGAAGGAATTCATCTTAAAATGGCCACGTTAAAAGAACAAGAATTTAGTCAATTTTAGGCCTAATTCTAATTTCCAATTTTATTGGTAATAGGCCATAATCAGTGGTCAGTGAATATTACATATTTCTTCCAGAACTGTACGTATAGTATCGTTGTGTTTAAGATTCTTTCTTTAGAGTTTTTTACTTGAAATCGTCAGCTGCCCACCTGACCATTTGAGCAGTGACCCTCATGGCACTTACTGTATTATATATATATATATATATATATATATATATATATATATATATATATATATATATATATATATATATATATATGCAATAAGATCACAGTAAACAGGTGATTTCAAAATATGCAAAACAACCACTCTGAAAGAATAGAGAAATTCCAAGCGCTTTCGTGACTACTCACATTATCAAGGAACTATGAAAGTAAAGCATCCAAGGAAGCTATATAAGGGGTCCGGCCAGCACCTCACTATCAGATCCCACAACGGTTAAACACGTGATGCGCGGCGACCCAACTTGGATAGGTCCCTTGCACAACTCACCCCCAAGCTATTCTACCCAAGAAAATTTAAAAATTATTATTTGTCCAGTGTACTATTAAATTCTTCCCAAATTCTATTAATTATAAATGGATCTAATTTATATAAACCAAAGGAAATATTCATATTATTGTCAAAACTGCTTTTTATGAAACAAGATTCAATTATATTCCTGTCGACCATGGACTTGCTTGATACTACTTTCTCAACTTTTTGAAAATCAATTGGATGGTTAAAATCTCTTACATGAATAAATAGAGCATTGGAATCTTGTCCAGTTCTAATGCTATATTTATGTTGTTTTAATCTTAGTTCGAGATTTTTACCAGTTTGACCGTAATAAACTTTATCGCAAATTTTACAAGGAATCTTATAGACACATCCATCAGCATTTTGGGGGGAATTCTTTATCAAAAGTTTTTTCACTGTATCAAGATTTTTGAATACAACTTTAATATTAAAAGTCTTAAGAAGAGAAGGCATATCAACCAAGTTTTCATGGTAAGGGAGAACCAACATATTTTTAGTTGAATAAGGCTGGTTGTCCCTTTTTGGATTATAAAAAGTGTTTCTAGCAACTTTAAAAGATTTATCAATTACATTTCTTGGGTATTTTAAATCATTACCTATTTCATAAATTTTGGATATTTCCTCATCTATGAACTCAGGACTAAAAATTCGTAAAGCTCTCAAAAGACTCCTTGACATGAGAGATCGTCCTTTTGATGATTTTTGAGAATTATTCTTCAGAAACTTATTGAAATAACTAAAATACAGGAGAAGGAAGCATTCAAAATATTGAGAAACAAAAATTACTCTTTTAATCAGGCCATTCCATCAGAATGGAAACACAGTGAGATCAGTGCTATAATAAACTTAGAAGAATTTGTAATGAACTCAAGAGCAAACTACAAAGAAAATTAGACATTTTAATTGAAAATAGTGATTGGACAAAGCATGCTAATAACAATTTTGTAATTGACTTATCAGATGAAATTTTAGACAAACATACAACTGCTGCTCTAGGTTTTGGCCTAAGTTTTGCAACTTCAAAAAAACTTAATTATGTTGAAATTGCAAAAGCCTTTTGTAACTTTGAAAAATTTTCTGATTTATCCTCTGATGAAATTAATATTAGTAAAGGAATGGTATATAACTATGTTAAAACCAAACATTCCCAATTGCACTCAAAGATTCTTTAAGTCTTATGATACACTTAATAACAATAAAAATTTGCGCCTTACTAAAGCAGACAAAATAAATGCAATAGTAATTATGAAAGAAAACGATTACCAAGAAAAAATGAATAATCTCTTAGATGATACTGAAACCTATTCTAAACTTAGGAAAAATCCCCTAGAAACCGTTAACAGCAATTTCAATAAAACAATAAAACTTCTACTGAAAGGCAAAGATGAATTAGTCAAACAATTTACTTCCACTAATCCATCTTTACCTTACATGTATGGACTAATAAAAACACACAAACCAGGGAATCCAGTCAGACCAATTATTAGCTCCATAGGGTCAGTTTCATATAAATTATCCATATGGCTTGTTGATATTTTGAGCCCTATTGTTGGCAAAATTTCTAACTTTAATGTTAAAAACAACATAGACTTGGTTGATAAATTAAGCTCCTTGACTGACTTAAATGATTTTAACATGGTTAGTTTTGATGTTACTTCCTTGTTTACGAAAGTTCCTGTTGATGATTTATTAAGTTTCTTATCTGAAGAACTCGTTAACTATGATTTACCATTGCCAGTTCCTACTATCATTGAACTTATTAAACTTTGCATTGTTGATGCAAAATTTGTATTTAATGATAAGTTTTACACTCAGAAGTTTGGTATGGCAATGGGAAATCCTCTTTCACCTGTTCTTAGTAACCTATACATGGAATTTTTTGAAACAAGGTTGCTTAACACAATCCTCCCTAATAGAGCTAAATGGTTCAGATATGTTGATGATATTTTGTGTCTTATGCCCAAAAATGTAGATATACACCATTTCCTTGGAAAATTAAATAGCTTAGCCCATTCTATAAACTTTACTGTTGAGTTTGAAGAAAATAACTCATTGCCTTTTCTAGATGTTTTAATTATTAAGGGTAATAATGAATTCAAATTTAAAATTTACAGAAAACCTACAAATAACTGTTCCTATGTCCACTATTATTCCTCGCATCAAGATAGAGTCAAACTGTCTGTTTTCTCATCAATGTTTTTGAGAGCTTTACGAATTTGTAGTCCTGAGTTCATAGATGAGGAAATATCCAAAATTTATGAAATAGGTAATGATTTAAAATACCCAAGAAATGTAATTGATAAATCTTTTAAAGTTGCTAGAAACACTTTTTATAATCCAAAAAGGGACAACCAGCCTTATTCAACTAAAAATATGTTGGTTCTCCCTTACCATGAAAACTTGGTTGATATGCCTTCTCTTCTTAAGACTTTTAATATTAAAGTTGTATTCAAAAATCTTGATACAGTGAAAAAACTTTTGATAAAGAATTCCCCCCAAAATGCTGATGGATGTGTCTATAAGATTCCTTGTAAAATTTGCGATAAAGTTTATTACGGTCAAACTGGTAAAAATCTCGAACTAAGATTAAAACAACATAAATATAGCATTAGAACTGGACAAGATTCCAATGCTCTATTTATTCATGTAAGAGATTTTAACCATCCAATTGATTTTCAAAAAGTTGAGAAAGTAGTATCAAGCAAGTCCATGGTCGACAGGAATATAATTGAATCTTGTTTCATAAAAAGCAGTTTTGACAATAATATGAATATTTCCTTTGGTTTATATAAATTAGATCCACTTATAATTAATAGAATTTGGGAAGAATTTAATAATACACTGGACAAATAATAATTTTTAAACTTTCTTGGGTAGAATAGCTTGGGGGTGAGTTGTGCAAGGGACCTATCCAAGTTGGGTCGCCGCGTTGTGGGATCTGATAGTGAGGTGCTGGCCGGACCCCTTATATAGCTTCCTTGGATGCTTTACTTTCATAGTTCCTTGATAATGTGAGTTGTCACGAAAGCGCTTGGAATTTCTCTATTCTTTCAGAGTGGTTGTTTTGCATATATATATATATGTAAGGAATTCGCGAGAGCAGGCGAAATATACACAAACACTGATTTCTGGCTGAAGGAGACTCGAACCTACGAACCTTAGGACAAGGTACGCAGTGCTTTACCAATCTACCCACACTGGACAATACCTTGGCGTGTAGCTTGCGCTACACGTTTGATCCAAGGCAGCCAGCTTTCAGGGAGAAGGCTTACAGCCTGCTCTCGCGAATTCCTAGCATTGTTCAAATTTCTAGTAAGGCTGATGCATGCAGGGGATGAGATGAAAAGCTGTAAGCCTTCTCCCTGAAAGCTGCCTGCCTTGGATCAAACGTGTAGCGCAAGCTACACGCCAAGGTATTGTCCAGTGTGGGTAGATTGGTAAAGCACTGCGTACCTTGTTCTAAGGTTCGTAGGTTCGAGTCTCCTTCAGCCAGAGATCAGTATATATATATAATGTCATTACTTTCAGTACAGTGTGACAGAAGAGGTGAACGCTATTATTTACGAGTTAAATAATAGCATAAAAATAGGTACAATATAGTTTATTTTGCAGCTGACCTCGGTTGTCATATTTTAAATTGTATATTATTCAAATTAACAATAATCAGTAAAAATATTTATAGAGATGGAGCCTCACACATTCACCTAGGTCTTACAATCACCTAGGTCTTACATTCACCTAGGTCTTACATTCACCTAGGTCTTACATTCACCTAGGTCTTACATTCACCTAGGTCTTACATTCACCTAGGTCTTACATTCACCTAGGTCTTACATTCACCTAGGTCTTACATTCACCTAGGTCTTACATTCACCTAGGTCTTACATTCATCTAGGTCTTACATTCACCTAGGTCTTACATTCACCTAGGTCTTACATTCACCTAGGTCTTACATTCACCTAGGTCTTACATTCACCTAGGTCTTACATTCACCTAGGTCTTACATTCACCTAAGTCTTACATTCACCTAGGTCTTACATTCACCTAGGTCTTACGTTCAACTAGGTCTTACGTTCACCTAGGTCTTACATTCACCTAGGTCTTACATTCACCTAGGTCTTACATTCACCTAGGTCTTACATTCACCTAGGTTTTACATTCACCTAGGTCTTACATTCATCTAGGTCTTACATTCACCTAGGTCTTACATTCACCTAGGTCTTACATTCACCTAGGTCTTACATTCACCTAGGTCTTACATTCCCCTAGGTCTTACATTCACCTAGGTCTTACAGTCACCTAGGTCTTACATTCACCTAGGTTTTACATTCACCTAGGTCTTACATTCATCTAGGTCTTACATTCACCTAGGTCTTACATTCACCTAGGTCTTACATTCACCTAGGTCTTACATTCACCTAGGTCTTACATTCACCTAGGTCTTACATTCATCTAGGTCTTACATTCACCTAGGTCTTACAATCACCTAGGTCTTACATTCACCTAGGTCTTACATTCACCTAGGTCTTACATTCACCTAGGTCTTACATTCACCTAGGTCTTACATTCACCTAGGTCTTACATTCACCTAGGTCTTACATTCACCTAGGTCTTACATCAAAATTATACTTCACAACTAATGATTGAGGACCTGTCGTTATAACACATCCCTTTTAGTATATTCAATCACCTTCTAAAATTATTTTTATTGTTTTATAAACCTGGATATAATAGCAGAAAGGTAATTCATTCTTGTCTGTATTCATAAATCTGTATATATAAGGATACACAGAAAATACCAGCAATTAATACTGTCAGTAAGTCATCAACGTTCTCATAAGCTGCGTAAATTCATTCATGAAAATAGCCTTTACTGTTCTGTTTACTGCCTCTGTTTACTACCTCTGTTTACTCTATTTACTAAAGTTTACTCCTGTGTTTACTACTTATGTTTACTCGTCTGTTTACTGCCTCTGAGTTACCAGGTATCACTTCTGCCCAGCACAGAAAGACTTAAAATTCCCCCAACTATACATCCATATACATATATTGTAATATATTCACATGAAGTACCATGTACGTCTGTGTACCCCTGGGCACGGTCATGAAGGCCCCGGTATGTCTATATATGCCCATAAACAGTAATGCAGGAATGATTTTAACCGCTTATATAATATTGCACATTTCATCAAGGGTGTGCCTTGTGCAGCCAGCAGCAACAGCCTGGTTGATCAGGCGCTGATCCACCAGGAGGCCTGGTCACAGACCGGGCCGCGGGGGCGTTGACCCCCGAAACTCTCTCCAGGTAAACTCCAGGTAAACATGACGATCACTTAATCTAAGGAAGTGCAGTTGCCCTCCCCCTCCTTGGATCACAACTGTTTACCTCGTATTCTTCAGATGCAGTATGACCGCCTGAGGGGAAGGGAAGAAGTGAGTGATGGCGGGAAGGAGAGAGATGGGAAGGGAAGAGAGGATTGAGGGAAGTGTACAGAGTTTTAACCAAGATAAGATTATAGAACACAAACTGATACGGTGTTTATCTCACGAGTAAAATACAAACATTTATATCTGGCTTTTAAGGTGTCATTTATGACACATTTTATACTAATCTAATTCGATAATATTTGCGTTTTTACTGTTTATGTACACGTACACACACACAGTCAGCTCTTCTCACTCGTATATTTGTCCAACATCTTTTTAAAGTTGCCCAAGGTTCAAGCCTCTGTCACCCTACTTGGAAGCTTGTTCCACGCATCCACAACTAAATCTAAATTTATCTAACTTAAATTCGTTATTTCTCGTTCTTGCTTGATACGATATTCTCAGTACTTGATAAATATCACCATTGTTTATGCCACTCATCCATTTATACACTTCGATTATATCTCCCCTTATTCTACGTCTCTCCAGAGAGTGAAGATTCAAGGCTCTATGTCTATCTTCATACGGGAGATTGGAATCTTTGTACAGTAAATTATTTTAGTCATCCTTCTCTGTATGTTCTCCAATTAATCTATATCTGTCCTGTAGTAAGGAGACTAAAACTGAGGGGCATGATGTAAGGCCTCGCTAGTGATGTGTAGAGCTGTGAAATAACCTGTGGACTTCTGTTACTTATACTTTTTGAAATAAATCCTAGTAATCTGTTAACCATATTGCGCACACTTAGGCACTGTTGTCTTGGCTTTAGATTTCTGCTAACCATGACTCACAAGTCTTTTTCACATTCTGTATGATCAAGCTCTACTTCACCTATCCGTGCTCCATGAGCTTTATCGTACATCTTAAAGCTATGTATGGTTCCTGCTTCCACTACGTCATTCTCCAGACTTTCACTTCCTAAAAACTCTATGACGGAAGAAATACTTCCTAACATCCCTGGAACTCGTCTGAATCTTCAACTTCCAGGTGTGACTCCTTGTTGATGTGTCCCGTCTTTGAAACATCCTGTTCCTATCCACCTTGTCAATTCCTCTCAGTATTTTATATGTGGTTATCACGTCCTCCCTGTCCCTCCTCTCCTCCAGTGTCTTCAGGTCAATTTCCTTTAACCTCTCCTCGTAGGACATATACCTTAGATCCGGTACTCATCTTGTTGCAAACCTTTTCACTTTATCTCATATCTTGACGTGCTTCTCCAGGTGTGGGTCCCATACTGAGGCCGCATAATCCAATAAAGGACTGACGTACACCGTCTACAGAGTCGTAAACGATTCCTTACTGAGGTACCGGAACGCTATTCTTAGGCTTGCCAGGTGCCTATATGCGGTAGCAGTTATTTGATAGATATGCGCCTCAGAAGATGTGCTCGGTATTATACTCACCTGGAGATCCTTTCCGTGATTGAGGTTTGTAGTCTTTGAACTCTCCCTCAACCCCCGAACCCCCCAACCCCCCACCCACCCCACCAGTTGCATATATTCCTTCTTTGCTCTTCCTCAATCCTCATGATTTTGAACTTGAAAGAGTTAAACCCCAGGAGCCATTTGCTGGTTCCTGCGACTAAATTTTCCTCATTAGCTTCACATCGCCTGCAATCAGGGACACTTAAGAACAAGAGAACATAAGAAAGAAGGAACACTGCAACAGGCCTACTGACCCACGCGGAGCAGGTCTATGTCCCCCCCCCTCGGATTAGACCAATGACCCACCCCCCAGATTATCCCAATGACCCACCCAGTCTTGTCATCCCCACACAAGGATGGAGCACTGTACCAGACCCAGCAGCACAGCTAGTCAGGTCCAACTCACACCCACCCACACACACTCATGTATTTATCTAACCTATTTTTAAAACTACACAACGTTTTAGCCTCAATAACTGTACTCGGGAGTTTGTTCCACTCATCCACAACTCTATTACCAAACCAATGCTTTCCTATATCCTTCCTGGATCTGAATTTTTCCAACTTGAAACCATTGCTGCGAGTCCTGTCTTGGCTGGAAATTTTCAGCACACTATTTACATCCCCTTTATTTATTCCTGTTTTCCATTTATACACCTCGATCATATCCCTCCTAATTCTACGTCTTTCGAGAGAGTGCAGATTCAGGGCCCTCAGTCTATCCTCAGAGGGAAGATTTCTGATACATGGGATCATCATTGTCATCCTCCTTTGTACGTTTTCCAGAGCATTTATACCCATTCTGTAATACGGTGACCAGAATTGAGCAGCATAGTCTAAATGAGGCCTAACCAAGGATATATAGAGCTGAAGAACAACCTGAGGACTTCTATTATTTATACTTCTATATATGAAGCCAAGAATTCTGTTAGCTTTATTACGAACACTAATGCACTGTTGTCTTGGTTTTAGGTTACCGCTAACCAGAACTACTAAATCCTTTTCGCAATCGGTATTTATTATTTAGTTTATATGTGGCCTGGTTATTTAACTGTCCAACATTTAGAACTTTGCATTTGTCAATATTAAACTGCATCTGCCACTTCTCCGACCATTGCGTCAGTCTATTCAAATCATCCTGGAGTGCTCTGTCCTCATTAGAATGAACTGGACGGCCTATTTTTGTGTCATCAGCAAATTTGCTTATGTCGCTATTTATTCCATCATCTATGTCGTTTATGTAAATTGTGAACAACAACGAGCCCAACACTGACCCCTGAGGAACACCGCTTGTAACGTGCCCCCATTCTGATTTCTCCCCATTTATGCAAACTCTGCTGTATTTGTCAGCCATGCCTCTACCCAGGAAAAAATTTCTCCTCCTATTCCGTGTGCCCTAAGTTTCCTCAATAGCCTCTGGTGTGGAACTCTATCGAAAGCCTTACTGAAGTCCTTATACACAATATCATATTCATTACCATGATCTACCTCCTCAAACACCTTAGTGAAAAAAGATAATAAATTCCTAAGACAGGAACGCCCCTTTGTAAAACCGTGTTGAGAATCATTAATCAATCTGTGCCTGTCAAGATGGCTACGAAGGTAAGGCTTATTGGTCTATAGTTCGAAGCCAAGGACCTGTCACCTGCCTTGTATTATATTTGCCATTTTCCACTTATCAGGCACTATGCCAGTTTGTAGTGATATGTTAAAAAGATTAGCCTAAGGTATGCTAAGTTCCTCTTTACATTCCTTTAGCACCCTTGCAAACAGTTCATCAGGACCTGGGGATTTGTTAGGTTTTAGTTTCTCTATTTGTCTGAGAACCATGTCACTAGTTACCGCTATCGTACATAGTTTATTATCATCTTGTTCTACGTAATCTATTATTTCAGGAATATCGCTAGTATTTTCCTGGGTGAAAACTATTCCTTCCGTCATGTCATTCACATATACCAGAAACAGCGCCGGTCCGAGGACTGACCACTGTGGAACTCCGCTCGTCACAAGCGCCTAATCTGCAACCTCATCACATACCATGACTTGTTATTTCCTTCATGTCAGGTATTCCCTAATCCGTTACAGTGCCATTATTGTCATACATGCCTAATCCTCTAGCTTTTGCAATAGTCTCTTGTGTGGAACTGTGTCAAAAGCCTTCTTACAGTTCAAGAAAATGCAATCTACCCACCCCACTCTCTTATCTTACTTCTGTCACATTGTCATAAAACTCCAGTAGGTTTGTGACACAGGATTTCCCTTCCCTGAAACCATGCCGGTTGTCGTGAATAAACTCATTCATTTCTAGGTGCTCCACCAATCTTCTGATAATCTTCTCCATGACTTTGCATACTATACATGTCAGTGACGCTGGTCTGTAGTTTAATGCTGTGTGTCTGTCTCCTTTCTTAAAAATTGAGACTACATTTGCTATCTTCCACACCTCATGTAGTCGCCCTATTTCGATAGCTGTGTTGAAGATTATTGTTAGTGGCGCACACACCTTGCCTCATGTCCTTCTCTCAGTACCCACGAAAAGATGTCAGGTGCCATCACCTCTTCACCTTCTCCTCGGTTATGGTGTACCCCACCATTCCAGCTTTCTGGAGTTTTCTGTCTCCACTGTCAATACATCTTTAAATCTCATGTTGAGCTCTTCATATACGTCTTGGTCGTTTCTTGTAATCTCCCTTCCTTCCTCAGCCTGATTACCTGGTCCTTGACTGTTGTTTTCCTCCTTCGGATCAGACTTGGCTGTCACCGCTATGTCATTTTTGCATTTCTGCTGGGCCTCCCTCCTTATCTATGCATATTCGTTTTTGGCTATTCGACTAATCTCATTTTTCTTAATCCTTAGTTTTCTGTACGTTTTCCATTCTCTTGCGCACTTAGTTTTGGCCTCTGTATACCTTCGGGTGAACCAAGGGCTCCTTCTGGTCTTCCCATTATTTGCGTTGCCTTTGGGCATGAACCTCTTCTGCTTCCTTGCATTTTGTTGTTACATATTCCATCATTTCATTTACTGATTTTCCCCCCAATTCTGTTTCCCATTGTTCCTCGTGCAGGAACTTCCTCATGCTTGTGTAGTTCCCTATTTTATAGCTTAGCTTTGCTCATCCTGCTTCCCTCTCCACTGTGTTCTCAATGTCTGAATAACTCATTGCTATTTCATCTGAATAACTCTTGCTATTTCATTTCATCCCATCCCACTCACTCACTCACTCACTCACTCACTCACTCACTCACTCACTCACTCACTCACTCACTCACTCACTCTCACTCTCACTCTCACTCTCACTCTCTATCTCGCTGGTAGTGTCTCTAATATGTTTATGCATGAGGTTTTCCAATACTACCTCCATCATCTTAGCCCTCCACGTTTCTGGACCCCTGTGTGGCTCCAGGTTTTCCTAGTCAATTCCCTTGTTATTGAAGTCACCCACAATTAGTAGATTTACCCTACCCAAGTAGGCCCTTCTGGCCACCTTATCTAGTGTGTCAACCATTGCTCTGTTGCTCTCATCGTATTCTTGTGTTGGTCTTCTGTGATTCTGTGGTGAGTTTTACATCACTGCTATCACCACCTTGGGACCCCCAGTCTGAAGTGTTCCTATTATGAAGTCCCTTGCTTTCTCTCTGTCCCTTCCTTCCAACTCCTCAAAGCTCTACTGGTTTTTAATGAGCAGTGCAACTCTTTCCCCTCTATTCCCTCTATCTTTTCTGAGGATATATCCATTTCGAAAGATGGCGTCTGTTATCATTCCTGTGAGCTTGGTTTCCATGAGAGCTATGATGTCTCGTGATGTCTCTGCCATTCTTTTGTGCCATTCCACCCACTTATTCGTTATTCCATCAGCGTTGGTGTACCATAATAACAGTTTCCTCTCTAACACTGTATTCTCAGGGGTTTGTGGGGGCTGGGGGACTGGGAGAACATGCTGGGTGCTATGGTAGTCTTCTGCATAGGGTGGAGTGTGTGTGTGGGCTGTGGTTTGTTTTTTTTGGGATAATATGTTTGGTTGTGGGGTTCTGTGAGTGGTTGTGCTTATTGCTCTTGCCGACTCTGGTTGTCCCCAACTGACTCTAGCCTTGTCTTTCTCTATTTTCCCTTTCGTCTTCGTATCCTCTCATTGCTTCTATAATTCTTTTTCCCAATCTGTCCTGATCTAGGTACACCTTCTGGTATGTTGCTGATTCCTTTAATTGTGTTTTCTGCTGCCGGATCCTGTTCCACACTGTTTCTGTTTTGAAAATAACTTTGATTGGCTGTTTTAGTCTCCTCGTGAATCCTATCCTCTTAAAATTTATCAGCTCAGTCCTCCTGTCCTTTTTGATATTTTCAATCTTTTTTTCTCTCTCTGCTGTCTTTCATCATATGTCCTCCCTGCAGTCTCCTGAAGCCCAGGAATAAAAGCTGACCTCTCCCTTTCCTCTTCCCACTGTTTGCCCCTCTGCATCTCTGGGTCACTTTTAAACATAGCCATTCCGCCTCCCTTATTATTTCCTGGCTTTACTATTTCTGCCTCTGCATGGGAGGGGTTGGACCTGTCACCTTTACCTATATACCCCTTCACATGCTGATGTCCCCATGCCCAGCAGCATGCCACTTTCATTCCTCAACATTTTCCTGGTGGTCTGATAGGGCCTCAACATAGGATTTCTCTCCTTCCTTTCCTTTGGTCCCCTCATTGAATATTGGTGTACCTGAACCATACCCCCGGCCTGGATTCAACCCGCGGTCATAGAGTCTCAAAACTCCAGCCCGTCGTGTTAGCCACTAGACCAGCTAGTGGCTAACGCGACGGGCTGGAGTTTTGAGACTCTATGACCGCGGGTTCAATCCCGGCCGGGGGTATGGTTTATTTGCAATCGTGTCATTACGATTTCTTAAGTCTTGGTGTACCTGCTTCTGATGCCGTGTCCTTTCTGTTCACTAGGTTCTGTATTCTGGCTTCTGCAGCTTCAGCTCCCACCTCCCACTAGTTCTCTGCATCCATCCTCTTCTCCATTTTTGCGATAAGCTCACCTAGCTTTCTTTCCCATTCTTGTTCCATCCTTCTTCATAGCTCTTCCATCCATTACTCATTTCCAAGCCCATCTTCCTCTGTTCCCTTGGGTATTCGACCTCACCTCTGGGGTCCCATTTTTATACACTAGTTTTTGTGGTGTGTGTATTGTTTGTGTGTGTTAGTGTGTATATAAATGTTGTTAGTGTATGTTTGTGTGTGTGTGTGTGTGTGTGTGTGTGTGTGTGTGTGTGTGTGTGTGTTTACTCACCAAGTTGTGTTCACCTAGTTGTGGTTGCAGGTGTTGATTCATAGCTCCTGGCCTCGCATCTTCACTGGTTCCTACTAGGTCACTCTCCTTGCGCCATGAGCCTCATCATACCTCTTCTTATAGCTATGAATGGATCCTGCCTACACTACATCACTTTCCAGGCTGTTTCAACTTCCTGACAACTCTGTGACTGAAGAATTGCTTCCTAACATCCCTGTGACTCGTCTGAGTCTTCAGCCTCCAACTGTGACCCCTTGTTGCTGAGTCCCATCTCTGGAACATCCTGTCTCTGTCTGTCTTGTCGATTCCTCTCAGCATTTTATATGTTATCATATCCCCGCTTTTTCTGTCCTCCAGTGTCGTCAGCTCGATTTCCCTTAACCTCTCCTCGTAGGACATACCACTTAGCTCCGGGACTAGTCTCGTTGCCAACCTTTGCACTTTCTTTAATTTCCTTACGTGCTTGGTTAGGAGTGGGTTCCAAACTGGTGCTGCATACTCCAATATGGGCCTGACGTACAAGGTGTACAGGGTCCTGAACGATTTCTTATTGAGATTTTGGAATGCTATTCTTAGGTTTGCTAGGTGGCCATATGCTGCAGCAGTTATTTGATTGATGTGCCTCCCAGGAGATGTGCTCGGTATCATACTCACCCCAAGATCCTTTTCCTTGAATAAGGTTTGTAGACTGGCCCTCTAGACTGTACTCCGTCTGCGGTCTTCTTTTCCCTTCCCAAGTCTTCATAACTTTGCACTTGGTGGGGTTGAAATACAAAAGCCAGTCTCTGGACCAGGCCTGCAGCTTGTCCAGATCCCTTTGTAGTCCTGCAAACAGGGACACTTCTGAGTCTGTTCCTTCCGTTATGTCGTTCACATATACCAAAAACAGCATTGGTTCTAGGACTGACCCCTGTGGAACCCCGCTCGTCAACGGGCGCCCATTCTGACACCTCGTGTGTGTGTGTGTGTGTGTGTGTGTGTGTGTGTGTGTGTTTTATAAATGCAGTATCTATTAACACAGACGTCTTCCATAGAATACCAGCTGAAAGGGGTGTGTGAAGTTAAGGGAAAAGTGAGCAGTGAAGAGGGTTTTGAAGAAGAAAATTTACTAGTAAGTCAGTGGTGATTGCTAAAGCAGATACTAGGGTGTACTAGGTGACTGGAAAAGAGAAATAAATACTATTGTATATGAGTAAAAGAGCGAAGAGTGAAAATGGCAGGCATTAGGGGGGGTACAGGCTGCCATAATTATGTGTATCTTTCTCCTTCAATTCCATGAAGAAAGAAATCAGTCATGGGGGCTGGAAAAGGCGAATGGTGTAATAGCGCCCTGGACAGTAAAAGCCCAACAGTTGCCATCCTACCAGAAAAGTAAATGTCACTATCGCCACAAGGTATGGCAACACCGCATACCCAAACAAACAGTGGCACACAGCTCTTATTGTAGTGCTCTTAAGTGGTGATAGCCACATTAATCAGGACCTCAAACTATTGTGCAGAGGCAAAACAGACAGATAAATGACGGTGATAATGACGGTAATGCATACATAGGTAAATGTGAGACAATACAGTCATTATTATCTCAAACACTACCAAACAGATGCATACAATGTACTAAAGTATGCATGAAAAACAGAAAAGGCACCTTATGTAAAATATGTAAGGGGTGGGTGCATGATGGATGTATGTACAATTATAGCAACGGTGCCAGAATTCATTTTGTGTGTAACAAATGCACTTTGGCACAGTTACCCTTTAGCAGTGATGACATTGATTTACCTAATTTTAATACAAATGACCCATTGCCATATATTGATGATTATAATTGTTTTATGAAAACAGGCCTTCACTTTATTCATGTCAACGCAAGATCACTTCTTCCTAAATCGGCAGAGATTAAGATTCCAGCTAACAAAATTAGGGCGGCAGTTATAACCATCTCTGAATCCTGGTTGGATGATACGGTGGCTGACGGCGAGGTCAAAATAAAAGGTTACAATATAAAACGTTTAGATAGGAACAGAAAGAGTGGTGAAGTATGTGCCTACATTAGAAATGACTTAGCTTACAACCCAAGACCTGATTTAAATAACAATAAACTGGAGATTCTATGGTTTGAAGTGCTGCTTCCCAAGACCAAACCCATCTTAGTAGGAACTAGTTACCGCCCGTCCACCCAGGACCAGTTCTTAGAAGACTTTTCAAGAGTATTGTCGGGACTTAAAAACAATTGCGAGACAGTAATACTGGGAGACTTCAATATCTGTTTTCAGCAGCAAAATAACGGGCTATGCAAAAGGTATAAGCAAATCCTAGGTTTAAATAGCTACACCCAACTAATTAATACTCCAACCCGGATCACACAGTTCTCAGCCACCCTAATTGACCACATACTTTGTAACTGCTCTGAGAACATTAGTCAGTCAGGCGTCATTACCACAGGTCTTAGTGATCATTTCATCATTTACTGCACCAGGGGATAGGATAGGCCTACACACAATAAAAATGAGGTCAACTAGAAACTACAGTAAAGAAACACTGGTAAATAGGCTACACAATTGTGACTGGACAGAGATAAGTTGCACGGACGTAAACGATGCCTGGGAAAAATTCAAAACAATGTTCACTACCATCCTTGATAATATTGACCCAGTTAAAGAGGTTAGGATTAAACGAAGAACTGAACTCTGGATGACTACTGAGATATTAGATAATATGAAATTCAGAGACCAGCTGCTAAAAAGATTTAAAGCAAACAGACAGGACATTGCAGCACTAAATGAATTCCAAAGGTGAGGAACAGAGTGCAGAGACTTATAAAAGGAGCAAAGGCAAAGCACTATTGCCCCAAAATTGAAGAGTATAAGCATAACCCCAGAAAGCTCTGGCAACAACTAAAACAGTTGGGGTATAGCCATAAGCCAGTAGATAGGTCTAACATAGTACTCACTATCGATAATGAGGTATGCCACGAAACATCTAAGGTGGCAAATTGCTTTAATTCCTTCTACACATCTGTTGCATCAACACTAGTAAGTAAACTACCAGCTGCATCAAATACCTTTAACACAGACTCTGATAAGTTTCAAACATACTATACCAATTAAGGGGTAACCCCAAACAGTTGTCAACTAGTAAGTGTATCTCGTGACTTTATTCAAAAAGAACTAAGCACGTTAAACCCAACTAAGAGCACTGGCCCGGATAACATCCCGTCTAAGTTCCTAAAAGATGGTGCTTCTGAACTGTCAATCCCTATTGCTCACATAATAAATCTATCAATCACCACTAATACCGTACCGGATGGGTTCAAGGAGGCCAGAGTTACTCCTATCTTCAAGAAAAATAGTAGGTCTGATGTCAGCAACTATAGGCCTGTTAGTATACTCAGTACAATATCCAAAATTCTAGAGAGGGCAGTGTACTCTCAAGCAGTTAAGTACCTTAATGACAACAACATTCTCCATAGCTATCAATCGGGCTTCAGAAGATCCTACTCAACCGACACCTCCCTTATTAATCTGATGGATTACCTGAGAACTGAAATGTCAAAGGGGAACCTCATAGGTATGGTAACCTTAGACCTGCAAAAGGCCTTCGATACTGTTAACCACAATATATTATGTAAGAAACTTCAAGCTATCGGTATAGGTTCTGTAGACTGGTTTAAGTCCTACCTTAGCAACAGGAGACAAATTGTTAAAATCAACAAAACGGAATCAGAACCCCTGCCGATAGCACGTGGAGTTCCCCAAGGTAGTATTCTGGGTCCCTTATTATTCTTATGTTATGTCAATGACATGCCTATCAGTGTCAAGTGCAAACTCCTACTGTATGCAGATGACAGTGCTCTGTTAGTGTCAGGTAAAGACCCACAATATATTGCTAATGTTTTAACACTGGAACTGGAGTCCTGCAGCAAATGGTTAGTAGACAACAAACTATCATTACACCTCGGGAAAACTGAAGCCATTCTCTTTGGCACGAAACAAACTGAGAAGGGTAAATAACTTTAATATCCAGTGTAATGGGGAGCCCAACACTTTGGTTTCATCAGCAAAATATCTGGGAATCCCCTTTGACCCATGCATGTCAGGAGAATGGATAGGAACAGGTAGTAAAGAAAGTGAATGCCAGACTGAAGTTCCTGTATAGACAAGCACAGTGTCTACCTACTGAGGCTCGCAAGATAGACTGCAAGTCACCCAGAACAAAATCGTAAGATTCATCCTGGGGCTGGGACCAAGAGAACATGTAGGCCAGGATGAATTACAGCAGTTGGATATGCTGAATGTTGAAGACAGAGTAAAACAACTGAAGCTAAATCATGTTTACAAAATTGCTCACAGTGTCCAGAATATCTTGCTGTCAATTTTGTCAAGGTTGGGAACCAAAGCAATCATAGTACTAGGGGGAGAGAGCACAACTTTGTAGTACCCACAGTCATTGGCCAGGCTTCAAACACCTTTTATTGTACAGCAATAAAGGAATGGAACAGACTACCCACACATGTCAAAGCCAGTCATAGCATGAACCAGTTCAAGAAGAGTGCCAAAAGGTGTCTGATGAATGTAGCTACAGAAAGGGAGGGGAATGATTTTCTATTTTTTAGCTAACATACGTGTAAATTTTACCTTATTCCTAGTAATGACCCTCGTATTGTAGATAGTCTTAATGACCCTCGTGTAGTAGATAGTCTTAATGACCCTCGTGTAGTAGATAGTCTTTTTAGTATGATAATAAGATGTTATCTTCATTATAGAATAATAAGAAAATATTGTAACCTTTATATTATAATAATAAGGTAAAAGGACCCCAATGGAAATAAGTCACTCTGTCTGACTTTTTTGGGTTATCCCAGGTTCTCTACACATATGCTGCTATGTATGATAATTCTATGTAACTGTATTTGTGTATACCTGAATAAACTTACTTACCTATTGATCCCCTTCTAGCATTTAACCTGGTTCTGGCATTGTAGCAAATTGTTGTTAGTAAAAATTATGACCAAATTATCCTGTACCAGACTGAGTACACAACATTTATTAAATAAAAGTCTGAGAAGTTTGCTAAACCAAATAATGTGTAGGGTTTACACTACGTCCAGTTGAGGAAGAAAGTAAGTCTCCCGAAAAAATTAATTGCCGACACTTTCTGTGTATCTGTATAAAGGCAGATTTATGAATGCAGACATGAATTAATAACCGTTCTGATATCTCAGTCAAAAGTAAAAAACGATAAAAATTATATTAGAAAGCAACCGAATATACTGAAATGGAAGAAGTGTTATGATTGCAGGTCGGTAATTATCATACCGAATGTGAGGCTCGGTCTTTATAATTATGTCTTACAGAATATTGGTAGTGGTAAGCTCAAGGGTAATTTCAATCACCTCTTGCATGAACACCAGCCTCTACAAGCAGTTTATATATTAATGAAACCACGAAACGAATAATATTTATGCATTTACCCAACTGCAGCCAGTCGGGGTTAGACCCTGCGACACATTCTTGAGACGGGAGAATGTGTCGCAGGATTTAATCCTGGCTGGGCGCAGTTTAGTGAGTATATATAGGACGGCATCACCTCTAGAACTGGACTGGGGATCCCTCACCCTCAGAGATATAATCCTATGTGAACTTTATAAACAAGATACAATAACAAAGATAGATTTAAGAGAACAAACATAAATGACATCTCAGTCTACATCTCAAATACTTCATCCAGCTTCCTGGCGGTTGGCCATGTACCTAGAATACGGCAGGAATTTTCCCTCGGGGTTGGAACACTGAGTGAAAGGGGAAGCTGGCCGCTCTGGGGTCCTTGTTTTTCGTGATAAGCTTTTCACCTAACTTCCCCCCAAGGGTCTCCGACCCTGCTTGGGCAAAGTTATAGTAAGGTAGCAGCCTCTTGCATTTGTTAGTCTTCTGGGTCTTCCTGAAACTGGCAGCTCCACCCCCTTCGGCTTCAGAGTACGGAAAGTAGGTTTAAGCTGAAGTAGAGGCGCAGATGTAGTCTCATACAATCTGCTTACTATCCTTCTAGGGAAGCATGGTGACTCCATCTGGATGCCTTTAGTTTCAGTCATATCTCATTATTGAGGTTCCCGTTCTGCCAGGAAACGAGCTGCTAAGTGGACAGCTACACCTTTCCGAATGGCCTCTAGATCGAGTCGAGTGCCCAGGGAGACAGATAAAGTGATTTTTCCTGAATGCAGTGCCTTCACCGCTAGGGGGCGAGCTTTGTCCTTTCTAGAAGCATTGTGTCGGCGATTTTGTCCATGATCGGTTTGTCCCAGTTTGTGCTCTCTGGGAGTAGCTCCTCTTCTAGGGGAGGTCCTTGCAGCGGCGAAGACGCTGTTGGTCTTGGGTACTGCACCCTGCAGTCTTCTTCCGCCGACCGAATCTAACTACCCTGCAATCCTTCCCTCAACCCCACCCCCACCCTTCATCCCCTCCCCTATCCCTCAACACCTCCCCTATCCCTAAACCCCTCCCCTATCCCTAAACCCCTCCCCTATCCCTAAACCCCTTCCCCAACCTTCAACCCCCTCACCATCCCTCAACCTCTCTCCATCCCGCAACCGCTTCCATCCCCCAACCCCTCCCATCCCCTAACCCCTCTCAATCCCTCAACCCCCATTCCTCAACCCTTCTATCCCTCAACCTCTCCCCCATCCCTCAATCCCTTCCCATTTCTCAACCCCTCCCCGTCCCCTCCCCATCCGTCAACCCCCATTCCTCAACCCTTTCCCCATCCCTCAACCACTTAACCATCCCTCAACCTCTTCCCCATCTCTTAACCCCTCCCCATCCCACAACTCTGTCCCCATCACTCAACCCCTACCCCATGCTACCTCTCATCCATCCCTCATTACACACACTCACGGCCTCCGTTGCATCAGTTGATACAGTAGCAGGTGCTACTCTTGATACTGCAGCAGATGCTACTGTTGATACTGCAGCAGGTGCTACTGTTGATACTGCAGCAGGTGCTACTGATGATACTGCAGCAGGTGCTACTGATGATGCTGCAGTAGGTGCTACTGTTGATACTGCAGCAGGTGCTACTGTTGATACTGCAGCAGGTGCTACTGTTGATATTGCAGCTGGTGCTACTGATGATACTGCAGCTGGTGCTACTGTTGATACTGCAGCTGGTGCTACTGTTGACACTGCAGCTGGTGCTACTTTTGATACTGCAGCTGGTGCTACTGATGATACTGCAGCTGGTGCTACTGATACAGCAGCAGATGCTACTGTTGATACTGCAGCTGGTGCTACTGATGATACTGCAGCTGGTGCTACTGTTGATACTACAGCAGGTGCTACTGATGATACTGCAGCTGGTGCTACTGATGATACTGCAGCTGGTGCTACTGATGATACTGCAGCTGGTGCTACTGATGATACTGCAGCAGGTGCTACTGTTGATACTGCAGCAGGTGCTACTGTTGATACTGCAGCTGGTGCTAGTGATACTGCAGCTGGTGCTACTTATGATACTGCAGCTGGTGCTACTGTTGACACTGCAGCTGGTGCTACTTTTGATACTGCAGCTGGTGCTACTGATGATACTGCAGCAGGTGCTACTTTTGATGCTGCAGTAGGTGCTACTGATGATACTGCAGCAGGTGCTACTGTTGATACTGCAGCAGGTGCTACTGTTGATACTGCAGTAGGTGCTACTGTTGATACTGCAGTAGGTGCTACTGTTGATGCTGCAGTAGGTGCTACTGTTGATACTGCAGTAGGTGCTACTGATGATACTGCAGCTGGTGCTACTGTTGACACTGCATTAGGTGCTACTGTTGATACTGCAGTAGGTGCTACTCTTGACGCTGCAGCAGGTGCTACTGATGATACTGCAGCAGGTGCTACTGATGATACTGCAGCAGGTGCTACTGATACTGCAGCTGGTGCTACTGATGATACTGCAGCTGGTGCTACTGATGATACTGCAGCTGGTGCTACTGATGATACTGCAGCTGGTGCTACTGATGATACTGCAGCACGTGCTACTGATAATAATGCAGCAGGTGCTACTGACGATGTTGCAGCAGGTGCTACTGATGATACTGCAGCTGGTGCTACTGATAATGCTGCAGCAGGTGCTACTGATGATACTGCAGCTGGTGCTACTGATGATACTGCAGCAGGTGCTACTGATGATACTGCAGCAGGTGCTACTGATGATACTGCAGTAGGTGCTACTGATGATACTGCAGTAGTTGCTACTGATGATACTGCATCAGGTTCTACTGATGATACCGCAGCAGTTGCTACTGTTGATACTGCAGTAGGTGCTACTGTTGATACTGCAGTAGGTGCTACTGTAGATACTGCAGCTGGTGCTACTGTAGATACTGCAGCTGGTGCTACTGTAGATACTGCAGCTGGTGCTACTGTTGATACTGCAGCTGGTGCTACTGTTGATACTGCAGCAGGTGCTACTGTTGATACTGCAGCTGGTGTTACTGACGATGTTGCAGCTGGTGCTACTGATGATACTGCCCCTGGTGCTACTGATGATACTGCAGCAGGTGCTACTGATGATACCGCAGCAGTTGCTACTGATGATACCGCAGCAGGTGCTACTGATGATACTGCAGTAGGTGCTACTGATGATACTGCAGTAGGTGCTACTGATGACACTGCAGTAGTTGCTACTGAGGATACTGCATCAGGTTCTACTGATGATACTGCAGCAGGTGCTACTGTTGATACTGCAGCACGTGCTACTGTTGATACTGCAGCACGTGCTACTGTTGATACTGCAGCAGGTGCTACTGTTGATACTGCAGCAGGTGCTACTGTTGATACTGCAGTAGGTGCTACTGATGATACTGCAGCAGGTGCTACTGATGATACTGCAGTAGGTGCTACTGTTGATACTGCAGTAGGTGCTACTGTTGATACTGCAGCAGGTGCTACTGTTGATACTGCAGCAGGTGCTAATGATGATACTGCAGCAGGTGCTACTGATGCTACTGTTGATACTGCAGTAGGTGCTACTGTGCTACTGTTGATACTGCAGCACGTGCTACTGTTGATACTGCAGCAGGTGCTACTGTTGATACTGCAGTAGGTGCTACTGATGATACTGCAGCAGGTGCTACTGATGATACTGCAGTAGGTGCTACTGTTGATACTGCAACAGGTGCTACTGTTGATACTGCAGCAGGTGCTACTGTTGATACTGCAGTAGGTGCTACTGATTATACTGCAGCAGGTGCTACTGATTATACTGCAGCAGGTGCTACTGAAGATACTGCAGTAGGTGCTACTGATGATACTGCAGTAGGTGCTACTGATGATACTGCAGTAGGTGCTACTGATGATACTGCAGTAGGTGCTACTGATGATACTGCAGCAGGTGCTACTGTTGATCCTGCAGCAGGTGCTACTGATGATACTGCAGCAGGTGCTACTGATGCTGCTGCAGCAGGTGCTACTGTTGATGCTGCAGCAGGTGCTACTGTTGATACTGTAGTAGGTGATACTGTTGATGCTGCAGTAGGTGCTACTGTTGTTACTGCAGCTGGTGCTACTGTTGATGCTGCAGCAGGTGCTACTGTTGATACTGCAGTAGGTGCTACTGTTGGTGCTGCAGTAGGTGCTACTGTTGATAGTGCAGTAAGTGCTACTGATGCTGCTGCAGTAGGTGCTACTGTTGATGCGGCAGGTGCTACTGTTGATACTGCAGTAGGTGCTACTGTTGATTCTGCAGCAGGTGCTACTGTTGATTCTGCAGCAGGTGCTACTGTTGATACTGCAGTAGGTGCTACTGTTGATACTGCAGCAGGTGCTACTGTTGATACTGCAGTAGGTGCTACTGTTGATACTGCAGTTGGTGCTACTATTGATGCTACTGATGATACTGCAGTAGGTGCTACTGTTGATGCTGCAACAGGTGCTACTGTTGATGCTGCAGGTGCTACTGTTGATGCTGCAGTAGGTGCTACTGTTGATACTGCAGTAGGTGCTACTGTTGATGCTGCAGCAGGTGCTACTGTTGATGCTGCAGCAGGTGCTACTGTTGATACTGCAGTAGGTGCTACTGTTGATACTGCAGTAGGTGCTACTGTTGATGCTGCAGCAGGTGCTACTGTTGATGCTGCAGCAGGTGCTACTGTTGATGCTGCAGCAGGTGCTACTGATGATACTACAGCAGGTGCTACTGATGATGCTGCAGCAGGTGCTACTGATGATACTGCAGCTGGTGCTACTGATGATGCTGCAGCTGGTGCTACTGTTGATGCTGCAGTAGGTGCTACTGTTGATACTGCAGCAGGTGCTACTGTTGATGCTGCAGTAGGTGCTACTGATGATACTACAGCAGGTGCTACTGATGATACTACAGCAGGTGCTACTGTTGATGCTGCAGTAGGTGCTACTGTTGATGCTGCAGCAGGTGCTACTGATGATACTGCAGCAGGTGCTACTGTTGATACTGCAGCAGGTGCTACTGATGATACTGCAGTAGGTGCTACTGTTGATACTGCAGCAGGTGCTACTGATGATACTGCAGCAGGTGCTACTGATGATGCTGCAGCAGGTGCTACTGATGATACTGCAGTAGGTGCTGCTGTTGATACTGCAGCAGGTGCTACTGTTGATACTGCAGCAGGTGCTACTGATGATACTGCAGCAGGTGCTACTGATGCTGCTGCAGTAGGTGCTACTGTTGATACTACAGCAGGTGCTACTGTTGATACTGCAGCAGGTGCTACTGTTGATACTGCAGCAGGTGCTACTGATGATACTGCAGCAGGTGCTACTGTTGATACTGCAGCAGGTGCTACTGTTGATACTACAGCAGGTGCTGCTGTTGATACTGCAGCAGGTGCTACTGTTGATACTGCAGCAGGTGCTACTGATGATACTGCAGCAGGTGCTACTGATGCTGCTGCAGTAGGTGCTACTGTTGATACTGCAGCTGGTGCTACTGTTGATACTGCAGCAGGTGCTACTGATGATACTGCAGCAGGTGCTACTGATGCTGCTGCAGCAGGTGCTACTGTTGATACTGCAGCAGGTGCTACTGTTGATACTGCAGCAGGTGCTACTGATGATACTGCAGCAGGTGCTACTGATGCTGCTGCAGTAGGTGCTACTGTTGATACTGCAGCAGGTGCTACTGTTGATACTACAGCAGGTGCTGCTGTTGATACTACAGCAGGTGCTGCTGTTGATACTGCAGCAGGTGCTACTGATGATACTGCAGCAGGTGCTACTGATGCTGCTGCAGTAGGTGCTACTGTTGATACTGCAGCAGGTGCTACTGTTGATACTGCAGCTGGTTGCTGCTGATACTGCAGTTTTCTCTAGTGCTGCACTTGCTGTTTCTGCTGTTGATGGGATGGTAGGTGGGAGGGATAATATATGATACTGCAGCAGGTACTACTGATGCTGCTGCAGTAGGTGCTACTGTTGATACTACAGCAGGTGCTACTGTTGATACTACAGCAGGTGCTACTGTTGATACTACAGCAGGTGCTACTGTTGATACTGCAGCAGGTGCTACTGTTGATACTGCAGCAGGTGCTACTGTTGATACTACAGCAGGTGCTGCTGTTGATACTACAGCAGGTGCTGCTGTTGATACTACAGCAGGTGCTGCTGTTGATACTACAGCAGGTGCTGCTGTTGATACTGCAGTAGGTGCTACTGTTGATACTGCAGCAGGTGCTACTGTTGATACTACAGCAGGTGCTGCTGTTGATACTGCAGTAGGTGCTACTGTTGATACTACAGCAGGTGCTACTGATGATACTACAGCAGGTGCTACTGTTGATACTACAGCAGGTGCTGCTGTTGATACTGCAGCAGGTAGGATGGGAGGGATGCTGCTGTTGATACTGCAGTAGGTGCTACTGTTGATACTACAGCAGGTGCTACTGATGATACTGCAGCAGGTGCTACTGTTGATACTGCAGCAGGTGCTACTGTTGATACTGCAGCAGGTGCTACTGTTGATACTGCAGCAGGTGCTACTGTTGATACTGCAGCAGATGCTACTGTTATTATTATTATTATTATACTCAAGGGGGAAGCACTAAACCCGTAGGATTATATAGCGCCTATGGGGGGATGGAAGGCATTCAGGCTTAATTCAGGGAACTGGAGCACAGATCCAATTCCCTAGATCAAGAGCCCCTCACCATCGTCAAGGAGCCTTCCTTGAGGGGGGTGCTACTGTTGATAGTGCAGCTGGTTGCTGCTGATACAGCAGTTTTCTCTAGTGCTGCACTTGCTGTTTCTGCTGTTGATGGGATGGTAGGTGGGAGGGATAATATATGGCACGAGTCCTCTCACACGTGCTGTTGATGGGATGGTAGGTGGGAGGGATAATATATGGCACGAGTCCTCTCACACGTGCTGTTGATGGGATGGTAGGTGGGAGGGATGATATATGGCACGAGTCCTCTCACACGTGCTGTTGATGGGATGGTAGGTGGGAGGGATGATATATGGCACGAGTCCTCTCACACGTGCTGTTGATGGGATGGTAGGTGGGAGGGATGATATATGGCACGAGTCCTCTCACACGTGCTGTTGATGGGATGGTAGGTGGGAGGGATAATATATGGCACGAGTCCTCTCACACGTGCTGTTGATGGGATGGTAGGTGGGAGGGATAATATATGGCACGAGTCCTCTCACACGTGCTGTTGATGGGATGGTAGGTGGGAGGGATAATATATGGCACGAGTCCTCTCACACGTGCTGTTGATGGGATGGTAGGTGGGAGGGATAATATATGGCACGAGTCCTCTCACACGTGCTGTTGATGGGATGGTAGGTGGGAGGGATAATATATGGCACGAGTCCTCTCACACGTGCTGTTGATGGGATGGTAGGTGGGAGGGATAATATATGGCACGAGTCCTCTCACACGTGCTGTTGATGGGATGGTAGGTGGGAGGGATGATATATGGCACGAGTCCTCTCACACGTGCTGTTGATGGGATGGTAGGTGGGAGGGATGATATATGGCACGAGTCCTCTCACACGTGCTGTTGATGGGATGGTAGGTGGGAGGGACACGTGCTGTTGATATATGGCACGAGTCCTCTCACACGTGCTGTTGATGGGATGGTAGGTGGGAGGGATGATATATGGCACGAGTCCTCTCACACGTGCTGTTGATGGGATGGTAGGTGGGAGGGATGATATATGGCACGAGTCCTCTCACACGTGCTGTTGATGGGATGGTAGGTGGGAGGGATAATATATGGCACGAGTCCTCTCACACGTGCTGTTGATGGGATGGTAGGTGGGAGGGATGATATATGGCACGAGTCCTCTCACACGTGCTGTTGATGGGATGGTAGGTGGGAGGGATAATATATGGCACGAGTCCTCTCACACGTGCTGTTGATGGGATGGTAGGTGGGAGGGATAATATATGGCACGAGTCCTCTCACACGTGCTGTTGATGGGATGGTAGGTGGGAGGGATAATATATGGCACGAGTCCTCTCACACGTGCTGTTGATGGGATGGTAGGTGGGAGGGATGATATATGGCACGAGTCCTCTCACACGTGCTGTTGATGGGATGGTAGGTGGGAGGGATGATATATGGCACGAGTCCTCTCACACGTGCTGTTGATGGGATGGTAGGTGGGAGGGATGATATATGGCACGAGTCCTCTCACACGTGCTGTTGATGGGATGGTAGGTGGGAGGGATAATATATGGCACGAGTCCTCTCACACGTGCTGTTGATGGGATGGTAGGTGGGAGGGATAATATATGGCACGAGTCCTCTCACACGTGCTGTTGATGGGATGGTAGGTGGGAGGGATAATATATGGCACGAGTCCTCTCACACGTGCTGTTGATGGGATGGTAGGTGGGAGGGATGATATATGGCACGAGTCCTCTCACACGTGCTGTTGATGGGATGGTAGGTGGGAGGGATAATATATGGCACGAGTCCTCTCACACGTGCTGTTGATGGGATGGTAGGTGGGAGGGATAATATATGGCACGAGTCCTCTCACACGTGCTGTTGATGGGATGGTAGGTGGGAGGGATAATATATGGCACGAGTCCTCTCACACGTGCTGTTGATGGGATGGTAGGTGGGAGGGATAATATATGGCACGAGTCCTCTCACACGTGCTGTTGATGGGATGGTAGGTGGGAGGGATGATATATGGCACGAGTCCTCTCACACGTGCTGTTGATGGGATGGTAGGTGGGAGGGATGATATATGGCACGAGTCCTCTCACACGTGCTGTTGATGGGATGGTAGGTGGGAGGGATGATATATGGCACGAGTCCTCTCACACGTGCTGTTGATGGGATGGTAGGTGGGAGGGATGATATATGGCACGAGTCCTCTCACACGTGCTGTTGATGGGATGGTAGGTGGGAGGGATAATATATGGCACGAGTCCTCTCACACGTGCTGTTGATGGGATGGTAGGTGGGAGGGATGATATATGGCACGAGTCCTCTCACACGTGCTGTTGATGGGATGGTAGGTGGGAGGGATAATATATGGCACGAGTCCTCTCACACGTGCTGTTGATGGGATGGTAGGTGGGAGGGATGATATATGGCACGAGTCCTCTCACACGTGCTGTTGATGGGATGGTAGGTGGGAGGGATAATATATGGCACGAGTCCTCTCACACGTGCTGTTGATGGGATGGTAGGTGGGAGGGATAATATATGGCACGAGTCCTCTCACACGTTCCTGTTTCATGTAGGTTGTCTTCATTTCTTAGTAACATGAGACTGCTTGTTGCTTCCCGTGTGTGTACTCGTCTAGTTGAGGTTGCAGGGGTCGAGTCCAAGCTCCTCGCCCCGCCTATTCACTGGTCTCTACTAGATCACTTTCCCTGAACCTTGAACTTTATCATACCTCTGCTTAAAGCTATGTATGGATCCCGCCTCCACTTCTTCGCTTCCCATACTATTCCACTTCCTGACTACTCTGTGGCTGAAGAAATACTTCTTAACATCCCTGTGATTCATCAGTGTGTTCAATTTCCATCTGTGTCCACTTGTTGCTGTGTCCCATCTCTGGAATATTCTGTCTTTGTCCACCTTGTCAATTCCTCTCCATATTTTGTATGTCGTTATCATGTCCCTCCTATCTTTCCTGTCCTCCAGTGTCGTCAGGTCGATTTCCCTTAACCTCTCCTCGTAGGACATACCCCTTAGGTCTGGGACTAGTCTTGTATCAAACCTTTGTACTTTCTCTAGTTTCTTTACGTGCTTGGCTAGGTGTGGGTTCCAAACTGGTGCCGCATACTCCAATATGGGCCTAACGTACACGGTGTACAGAGTCCTGAACGATTCCTTAATATGTCGGAATGCTGTTCTGAGGTTTGCTAGGCGCCCATATGCTGCAGCAGTTATTTAGTTGATATGCGCTTTAGGAGATGTGCCTGGTATTATACTCACCCCAAGATCTTTTTCCTTGAGTGAGGTTTGTAGTCTCTGGCCCCCCTTGACTGTACTCCGTCTGCGGTCTTCTTTGCCCTTCCCCAATCTTCATGACTTTACACTTGGTGGGATTGAACTCCAGGAGCCAATTGCTGGACCAGGTCTGCAGCCTGTCCAGATCCCTTTGTAGTTCTGCCTGGTCTTCGATCGAATGAATTCTTCTCATCAACTTCGTCATCTGCAAACAGGGACACTTCGGAGTCTATTCCTTCCGTCACGTCGTTCACAAATACCAGAAACAGCACTGGTCTTAGGACTGACCCCTGTGGGACCCCGCTGGTCACAGGCGCCCACTCTAACACCTCACCACGTACCATGACTCGCTGCTGTCTCCCTGATCCATTGTAGTGCCTTCCCTGTTATCCCTGCTTGGTCCTCCAGTTTTTGTACTAATCTCTTGTGTGGAACTGTGTCAAACGCCTTCTTGCAGTCCAAGAAAATGCAATCCACCCAACCCTCTCTCTCTTGTCTTACTGCTGTTACCCTGTCATAGAACTCCAGTAGGTTTGTGACACAGGATTTTCCGTTCCTGAAACCATGTTGGCTACTGTTGATGAGATCATTCCTTTCTAGGTGTTCCACCACTCTTCTCCTGATAATCTTCTCCATGACTTTGCATACTATACATGTCAGTGACACTGGTCTGCAGTTTAGTGCTTCATGTCTGTCTCCTTTTTTAAAGATTGGGACTACATTTGCTGTCTTCCATGCCTCAGGCAATCTCCCTGTTTCGATAGATGTATTGAATGTTGTTGTTAGGGGTACACATAGCGCCTCTGCTCCTTCTCTCAGTACCCATGGAGAGATGTTATCCGGCCCCATTGCCTTTGAGGTATCTAGCTCACTCAGAAGCCTCTTCACTTCTTCCTCGGTTGTGTGTACTTGGTGGTGTACCCCACCTCTCCGTCTTTCTGGAGCCCCTTCTGTCTCCTCTGTGAACACTTCTTTGAATCTTTTGTTGAGTTCCTCACATACTTCACGGTCATTTCTTGTTGTTTCTCCTCCTTCCTTCCTTAGCCTGATTACCTGGTCCTTGACTGTTGTTTTCCTCCTGGTGTGGCTGTATAACAGTTTCGGGTCAGATTTGGCTTTCGCTGCTGTGTCGTTTTCATATTGTCGTTGGGCCTCCCTACTTATCTGTGCATATTCGTTTCTGGCTCTATGACTGCTCTCCTTATTCTCATGGGTCCTTTGATTTCTGTATTTCTTCCATTCCCTAGCACACTTGGTTTTTGCCTCCCTGCACCTTTGGGTGAATCATGGCCTCATCCTGGCTTTTTCATTATTCCTGTTACCCTTGGGTACAAACCTCTCCTCAGCCTCCTTGCACATTGTTACATATTCCATCATCTCATTAACTGGCTTCCCTGCCAGTTCTCTGTCCTACTAAACCCCATTCAGGAAGTTCCTCATTCCCGTGTAGTCCCCTTTCTTGTAGTTTGGCTTCATTCGCCCTGGCTTTCCTGCTTCCCCCTCCACTTGTAGCTCTACTGTGTATTCGAAGCTTAATATTGACAAATGCAAAGTTCTAAATGTTGGACAGGAAAATAACCATGCCACATATAAACTAAATAATGTAGATCTTAATACTACTGATTGCGAAAAGGATTTAGTAGTTCTGGTTAGCAGTAACCTAAAACCAGACAACATTGCATTAGTGTTCGCAAAAAAGCTTACAGAATTCTTGGCTTCATATCTAGAAGTATAAATAATAGAAGTCCTCAGGTTGTTCTTCAACTCTATATATCCTTGGTTAGGCCTCATTTACATTATGCTGCTCAGTTCTGGTCACCGTATTACAGAATGGATATAAATGCTCTGGAAAACGTACAAAGGAGGATGACAAAGATGATCCCATGTATCAGAAATCTTCCCTCTGAGGATAGACTGAGGTCCCTGAATCTGCACTCTCTAGAAAGACGTAGAATTAGGGAAGATAAGATCGAGGTGTATATATGGAAAACAGTAATAAATAAAGGGGATGTAAATAGTGTGCCGAAAATTTCCAGCCAAGACACGACTCCCAGCAATAGTTTCAATCCGGAAAAATTCAGATTCAGGAAGGATATAGGAAAGCACTGGTTTGGTAATAGAGTTGTGGATGAGTGGAACAAACTCCCGAGTACAGTTATTGAGGCTAAAACGTTGTGTAGTTTTAAAAATAGGTTAGATAAATACATGAGTGGGTGTGAGTTGGACCTGACTAGCTTGTGCTGCTGGGTCTGGTGCCGTGCTCGTTCCTTGAGTGGAGGTGACCAGACTGCGTGGGTCATTGGGCTTATCCGGGGGAGCATTGACCTGCTCCGCATGGGTCAGTAGGCCTGTTGCAGTGCTCATTCTTTCTTATGTTATGTTGTCCTCCTTAAGATGCAACCCGCTGAAGAAGGCTACTGTGTAGGCGTAGCGTTTCGGAATCAAGATACCAAAATGTTGCATGTCTTACTTATCAACTTGTTATTATATACCATTTTCATACTGGCGCAAGTTTGGAGACCACTGATCAAAACTATCCAAAAACTAGACTATCTAGATAGTAAGATACCTTTAACTCTCTAATCTACAAAACACCTCTTATTTGCTTAGTCTACAAAATACCTTTGCCACTGTCTACTGTACATAATCTCTAGTAAACGTTTAATTTTGTCATATTCTAGATAATCAATATGCTATGACTAATTCTGTCTAGATAGTCGAGGTTAGAAAAGTATAACTGGAGGATCACCGCTTCAGAGATACTGCTGATTTTTGGGCAGGGGATGTGTAGCCCAAGTGTTTGCTCTGATACATGCAAGTGTAAAGTAAAGGGACACAAGTGCAACTAATGTAACATTTTATTGTGGCAACGTTTCGGTCTCCAGAAGCTTTATCAAGCTTGATACATATTGAGGGTAATTCTACAACATACAAGTGAACAATACCTAAATAGAGGTAAGGAACATTTTTTGTTGCAGTTATATTTATAAAGAAAGTCATATGACGGGGTGGATAAGAGAGCAATGTGGCAGATGTTGCTAATGTATTGAATAGGTGGTAAGTTATTAAAACCAATGAGGTTTTTATGTGGATAGTGAGGCTCAGGTATTTAGGAAAAAGGATTATTTTGTAGTTAAAGTGAACCTGATAGACATATGTGACAGCATACGCTTGCTTAATATATTTATAGATGAACTTGTGAAAAATGTCAAACTTAGGGTAGTTTGAGCAAGGTGGCAATAAAAAATAATGAGTAAAGTAAAAGGACACAAGTGCAACTAATGTGACATTTATTGTGGCAACGTTTCGCTCTCCAGGAGCTTTATCAAGCCATTACAAACAATACATGGACACAGAGGGTATATAAAGGCTCAGAGTGTCCATGTATTGTTTGTAATGGCTTGATAAAGCTCCTGGAGAGCGAAACGTTGCCACAATAAATGTCACATTAGTTGCACTTGTGTCCTTTTACTTTACATATTGTCGGTAATTCTACCAACTTTATTACAAAAAATAATGAATTTTTTGATAAGTGGAGATGTTACAGCAGTTTTTTTTTTCGCTTATGGCATGGTTCTTTTGGGAGATTCTGAAGAGAAATTGCAAAGGTTAGTGAGGAAATTTTGGAGGGTATGTTAATGAGGAAAGAGCAAGGTGACGAGAGTACAACAAACACTGTAGACGCTGAAAAAGTGGACTTCAAATTGGAGGGAGAACGAAGGACGAAAATATATTTATATATTTAGGAGTGGACTGGTCGGAGGATGAGCCGTAGAAACTACGAGGGTGAAGAAGGTAGGTTGTTAGGTAAGACACATATGCAACAGTTAGGTATCTTTATTTCGAAACGTTTCGCCTACACAGTAGGCTTCTTCAGTCGAGTACAGAAAAGTTGATAGAAGCAGAAGATACTTGAAGACGATGTAATCAGTCCATCACCCTTAAAGTGATGGACTGATTACATCGTCTTCAAGTATCTTCTGCTTCTATCAACTTTTCTGTACTCGACTGAAGAAGCTTACTGTGTAGGCGAAACGTTTCGAAATAAAGATACCTAACTGTTGCATATGTGTCTTACCTAACAACCTGTCGGTATTTTATACCATTTTAATGTTCAAGGTAGGTTGTGCACTGATGCATCTGTAGAGATAAAGAACTTTACCCAAAGAGGAAAAAGAAAAAAATAATGTACCAGAGATTAACGACACCAATACTGTATCATGGGTGTGAGGTCTGGGATTTATATGTAGTGAGGAGGATGCTAGTGATAGTGGAGGTGTCGTGTTTGAAGACATTAGAAGAACTTATCAACATCATTATTCAGAGAGTGTAAGTAGGGTTGTGGATATTCTGTGGATAATGAGAGAGGATAGAGCTAAATAGGAAGGTGTATAAATCTAGGGGTGGAGGGAACGACCGGCAGGGGTCGTCCCAGGAAAGGGTGGAGGGAAGGTGGTAAGGATGTTTTGAGAGCAAGGAGCTTAGACATACGCAAGGCTTGTGAGAATACATTAGATAGGAGTGGAGGCGCACTTTTTTTTTTATGACTAGACGTGCTGTTAGAGTGAGAGTGCGATAATATTTGTGAAGAGATACAGGGAAAATAGGTTAGCCGGACTTGAGTCCTGGAGGTGATTAGTACAGTGCCTACACTATGAGGGAGGGAAGGGGATGTTGCATTTCGGAGGGCCATCTGAAATGCTATGTGAGCACTCTTCTGGCACGACAGTGAATGATTGACGGTTAAGATATTTCTTTTTCAGGTTATCTTGCCTCAGAGGGCGATAACCAGTGTTTAAAATAATTAACAGATACCGGTAAACCATTGCTTTACTCGTGACCATTTTCGAGACCCTTTCTACGGCCGCTGTCACATAGCCATCACAACTTGGTTGATCAGGCACCTGTAGCAACAAGCTATCTAACTTCTCGAAAAATTTATCTTCGGTCAGGTGAAATTTCTGATATCTGCTGGTAGTACCTTCAAGAGCCACTAGTCACTAGTTACACCTATGGTTCCTCTGCTCTTTCCTTAGTTCATTCCATACTTTCTCCCACATCTTTTACATCAATATGCTGTTATGTGTTACAAAATGCGATATCTATAAAGAACAGACATTTCCAGATCCCTAATTACGACATCTATAAAGAACAGACATTTCCAGATCCCTAATTACAACATCTATAAAGAACAGACATTTCCAGATCCCTAATTACAACATCTATAAAGAACAGACATTTCCAGATCCCTAATTACAACATCTATAAAGAACAGACATTTCCAGATCTCTAATTACAACATCTATAAAGAACAGACATTTCCAGATCTCTAATTACAACATCTATAAAGAACAGACATTTCCAGATCCCTAATTACAACATCTATAAAGAACAGACATTTCCAGATCCCTAATTACAACATCTATAAAGAACAGACATTTCCAGATCCCTAATTACAACATCTATAAAGAACAGACATTTCCAGATCCCTAATTACAACATCTATAAAGAACAGACATTTCCAGATCTCTAATTACAACATCTATAAAGAACAGACATTTCCAGATCCCTAATTACAACATCTATAAAGAACAGACATTTCCAGATCCCTAATTACAACATCTATAAAGAACAGACATCTGGAGAAGTCTAATCTTCATAGAAAATTAAGATGTATAGTAGTTACATCTTACTTATATACACAAGTTAATATAAAAAGTCAAATAATAAATTAAATCATTAAAATCTCATTTTTACTATCAATGAAAATATGAGCAATATAACATTATATAGACAATATATATATAATATAGTTACTGCGTCCTTGCAATATTATAGCAATGTGTAAACTAGAGGCCAGACTCTCAAGTATCTTCCATGAATATATTATGAAATCTCTCTCTTCTATACAGTGTAATTATGCAAGTGCTATGAGGCGTTCTCATTAGCGTATAATATACGAACTAAGTACATCTTACAGCTCTGTTATCTTTCCTGCTGTGAAAGGCGCTGTGAACACGGAACGATATTTAAGTTAGGAGAGAACAAGTGATTTGAAAAGTACCATCACTGACCGTGAGTTAGTTTTGAAAGTTGTCAATAACCACACTTTCTTCTTCTTGGTCTTTGAATCGTTTGTTTTTTTGTATTTTTCAAATTCAGGTTTCTGTATATTGATTAAATTCTGAGTTCTTCGTTTGTCTGATTTCTAAGCAGTTGGAAATTGTCACCATTAAAAATATATTTTATTTTAATTTGCCCCCAGGAAAAAAATTTTGATATCTGTAGTTTTTCTGTTATTCTTTTTCGGTGACTTTCACAGTTTGGTATCATCTACCACTGATAATATGAGCTGTAATAAGTGTTCTTGGATGTATTATAAGTGTGAGAAACAGCAGTGGTGCTAGGACCTCACCTTGTACTGCTGAACTTTCTTCTTTGCTAAGCTAGACTTTACTTACTGCCACACTGTGATCACTTTATTACGGATTTAACTATTCATCCCCCTTATTTTTCCTATTATAATTATTTATCTTATTATGCGAGTTATTACTTCGTGATCATTTTGTTAAATGCTCTTGAAGAATTTGTGTAGATTACTTCAGCAGTTCCATTTAATTTGACTCACAAAATCGTAATGACACGATTGCACACCATACCACGGGTGGGGTTAGAACCAGCGATCAGAGTCATAAATCTCTAGACCGACGCAGACTTGGGCTACGTATATCTGAAGGGTGTTTCGTGGGTCAATGCCTCCACGGACCAGTCCATGACCAGGCCTCGTTGTGGATCAGGGCCTGATCAACCAGACTGTTACTGCCGGCCACACGAACAATGTTTCACGTAAATACGAATTCCGTAGAGTAGAAAATCTACGGAATTCTTAATTACATGAAAAAATTGCATTAATTAATGTTTACAGAATTTATAATGAATATATAAACTTACTAGATACTTATAGATTAAATAACAATGTCTCCAGCTATTTACAGAAATAATGATTCATATTATATGTATCAAATAGACTAATGTTTTACATAACATTGCTTGATGTTGATATGTTAGCCTACCAGTACCATTTTCTGGGTGGTAACAGCTGCAGAAAGAGGTCATTGTATGATGAGGCTGTTCAGATATGTTGGCAGTAATGCTGTTCATTGTAATGGTTCTCAGTGTCTCATGAAGCGACGTGTAGCTCATGTTTCTCCATAAAGGAAATAATTTAGTGTCTCAGCATCCTCCGAAATATATTTTACAATGTTTGATGTTAGTGATACTGGTCTGCATAATGCTGTGCTGCTTCCTTTGTGAGAAAAGGGCTGTCCCCGCAATTTTTAGTCAGTGGGAATTCATAAGAATAGAATCTCTCTCTTCTCCTCCCAAAAAAAAAAAATAAAAACATGATTGCTTTTGCTATTCGTGCTTTGCCTTTATATATAAATACTGCACCCCAGGAATCATGGCCAGGTTTATTATTTTTTTGTTAGAAAAAGAATATTTGGCTCCTGAAATGGGCCATTGTAGACCAATGATTATAAAAGTGGTTAAACATCCGCTTGTCTCCTTGGTGATGGAGACAAGCGGATGTCTCCATCACCAGGATGCGTGTCTTCTGATATGGGTCTTTGTTAGACGATGATTCTCGTTAGTGGATTCTTCGTTAGACTGTCTAACAAAGAATTCCACACAGTACTATCCCTAGATGAATTGATATTGGTAAGTATATTTGAGAATATATTAAACTGTGTATATTTACTGAGAAACAGAACTCTTGGGGTAAATACATTGATATAAATATCCCGGTGCATTTATCCTTAGAGATGCAGACCTTTCTGTTTATATATACACACATCTCGGTGTATAAACATTGATGCAAAACTTCGTGGTTAATGTACATACAAATGTACCTCTCATTATATATACATTGAACGACACATACGACTCTTTGAATACACTGATATTCACCTCTAGGTATATACAGTACATACGATGTGAGATACACTCCCCATGACTCACGAAATCATAATAACAAACCAGGGAACGAGTGGGGTTTGAACTCACTGGCCATGGGTTCAAACTCCACCCGTTCCCTGGTTTATACGTACCTCCCATTTTACATACTTTGTGTAATACACATCTCTTGGTGTATATGTGTGTGTATATGCTGTGTTTGGATTTAGATTATTATTCAGTATGTTAATCAGAGGCGGCTCCAGACTTTCTGTACTGGGGTCGTGTGGGGAAGGTTAGGGGTGTGTGGGGAGGTGAGGTTAGGTGTGGGTGTGGGGAGGTTAAAGGGTGTGGGAAGGTTACGGGTGAGTGTGGGATGGTTAGGGGTGGCTATCGTGTTGGATAGAGTACTCAAACTCTTGTTACTTAGAGCTGTCATTGTTACCATGGGTGTTCATACATTCTCTTAAACCACTGACTAATCCTGAGATCAATGTTGCCATGATCTGTCATAGTTACACTCACCACTGAATCTATCATGAGTCACCGCTGCTTTGTCTACCATAAGATCATCGGCTAGTCCATCTTCACGTATTATTTGATGCATGTTCTTATACGTGTCCTTGTCACAGCTGACCTACATAACGTTGTTACCGCTTCACATCTTATGACAAAGCTCGTGTCACACTTCACTAGCTATCGAATAACCTATAATAAATATGAGTAAAATCATTTGACTACCGTCCATAGGATGAATATAGGAGACTATCACTTACATAATAAACACATATTAAAGATAATTAACAATATCAACTTAATAAGGAAGAGGCACTAAGAAATTACATTTCATCAATGCTGAGAGTCTCATCACCTATCAGAACTAAGGGATTCATCACCTATCAGAACTATGGGATTCATCACCTATCAGAACTAAGGGACTCGTCACCTATCAGAACTAAGGGACTCATCATTTATCAGAACTAAGGGATTCATCACCTATCAGAACTAAGGGATTCATCACCTATCAGAACTAAGGGACTCATCGCCTATCAGAACTAAGGGACTCATCACCTATCAGAACTAAGGGACTCATCGCCTATCAGAACTAAGGGATTCATCACCTATCAGAACTAAGGGATTCATCACCTATCAGAACTAAGAGATTCATCACCTATCAGAACTAAGGGACTCATCACCTTCTATCAGAACTAAGGGACTCATCACCTTCTATCAGAACTAAGGGACTCATCACCTTCTATCAGAACTAAGGGACTCATCACCTATCAGAACTAAGGGACTCATCACCTTCTATCAGAACTAAGGGACTCATCACCTTCTATCAGAACTAAGGGACTCATCACCTATCAGAACTAAGGGACTCATCACCTATCAGAACTAAGGGACTCATCACCTATCAGAACTAAGGGACTCATCACCTTCTATCAGAACTAAGGGACTCATCACCTTCTATCAGAACTAAGGGACTCATCACCTATCAGAACTAAGGGACTCATCACCTATCAGAACTAAGGGACTCATCACCTATCAGAACTAAGGGACTCATCACCTTCTATCAGAACTAAGGGACTCATCACCTATCAGAACTAAGGGACTCATCACCTATCAGAACTAAGGGACTCATCACCTATCAGAACTAAGGGACTCATCACCTATCAGAACTAAGGGACTCATCACCTATCAGAACTAAGGGACTCATCGCCTATCAGAACTAAGGGATTCATCACCTATCAGAACTAAGGGACTCATCACCTATCAGAACTAAGGGACTCATCACCTTCTATCAGAACTAAGGGACTCATCACCTTCTATCAGAACTAAGGGACTCATCACCTTCTATCAGAACTAAGGGACTCATCACCTTCTATCAGAACTAAGGGACTCATCACCTTCTATCAGAACTAAGGGACTCATCACCTTCTATCAGAACTAAGGGACTCATCACCTTCTATCAGAACTAAGGGACTCATCACCTTCTATCAGAACTAAGGGACTCATCACCTTCTATCAGAACTAAGGGACTCATCACCTTCTATCAGAACTAAGGGACTCATCACCTTCTATCAGAACTAAGGGACTCATCACCTTCTATCAGAACTAAGGGACTCATCACCTATCAGAACTAAGGGACTCATCACCTTCTATCAGAACTAAGGGACTCATCACCTATCAGAACTAAGGGACTCATCACCTATCAGAACTAAGGGACTCATCACCTATCAGAACTAAGGGACTCATCACCTTCTATCAGAACTAAGGGACTCATCACCTATCAGAACTAAGGGATTCATCACCTATCAGAACTAAGGGACTCATCACCTATCAGAACTAAGGGACTCATCACCTATCAGAACTAAGGGACTCATCACCTATCAGAACTAAGGGACTCATCACCTATCAGAACTAAGGGACTCATCACCTATCAGAACTAAGGGACTCATCACCTATCAGAACTAAGGGACTCATCACCTATCAGAACTAAGGGATTCATCACCTATCAGAACTAAGGGATTCATCACCTATCAGAACTAAGGGATTCATCACCTATCAGAACTAAGGGATTCATCACCTATCAGAACTAAGGGATTCATCACCTATCAGAACTAAGGGACTCATCACCTATCAGAACTAAGGGATTCATCACCTATCAGAACTAAGGGACTCATCACCTATCAGAACTAAGGGATTCATCACCTTCTATCAAGATCAAGGAACTGAACACTATAAATTATCTCTCCACTTTCTCACTGCCTCTGTTATGTAAGTCACCGCAGCATCACTGCCTCTGTTATGTAAGTCACCGCAGCATCAATGCCTCTTATGTAAGTCACCGCAGCATCACTGCCTCTGTTATGTAAGTCACCGCAGCATCACTGCCTCTGTTATGTAAGTCACCGCAACATCACTGCCTCTGTTATGTAAGTCACCGCAACATCACTGCCTCTGTTATGTAAGTCACCGCAACATCACTGCCTCTGTTATGTAAGTCACCGCAGCATCACTGCCTCTGTTATGTAAGTCACCGCAACATCACTGCCTCTGTTATGTAAGTCACCGCAGCATCACTGCCTCTGTTATGTAAGTCACCGCAGCATCACTGCCTCTTATGTAAGTCACCGCAGCATCACTGCCTCTGTTATGTAAGTCACCGCAGCATCACTGCCTCTGTTATGTAAGTCACCGCAGCATCAATGCCTCTGTTACATAAGTCACCGCAGCATCACTGCCTCTGTAAGTGCAGCATCTGTCTGTTACATCACTGCCTCTTATGTAAGTCAGCAACATCACTGCCTCTGTTACATAAGTCACCGCAGCATCACTGCCTCTGTTATGTAGGTCACCGCAGCATCACTGCCTCTGTTATGTAAGTCACCACAGCATCACTGCCTCTGTTATGTAAGTCACCGCAACATCACTGCCTCTTATGTAAGTCACCGCAGCATCACTGCCTCTGTTATGTAAGTCACCGCAGCATCACTGCCTCTGTTATGTAAGTCACCGCAGCATCACTGCCTCTGTTATGTAAGTCACCGCAACATCAGCTTACGTAATCATGTTGCGCAACCGAAATGTTTCAGCAATAAATATGACAAATTCTGCACGTGTTATTTATCAACAAGAAACACACTGACCTTGGCTCCTTTGGCAAGAAGAGTCTCAGCAAATGCTCGACCCAGGCCTCGAGCAGCGCCTGTTATGATAACAACACTACCAGCAATCTGCATACCGCCGCCGCCCCTGTACGTGCAATACAACATAACATTAGTACATGTGAACTAGAAAATATACATCGAGAGGTGTATAAATGAAGAATTGTATGCACAATTCAAGATATTTATTGAGGAAACCTATCGTTTCGAGAGGCTTCGTCAGTTCAAGAGGTGAAGCACTCTGTGTATACAAGCTCAGAGCTTTTCTTAATGGTAATGAACAGGTAACATACAGCCTCAAAGACTCTATAACCATTAACCATCCAACATAATGAAGCACTGCGGTAGGCCTATTGGCCCCAGAAATTTCTAGAGAAGCATCTGGAGCTAAGGAAGAGATAGTAGGGTCCCAGGTGGTGCCGTTGATACAGATAGGGCACAGAAACTGTGTGTAAATTCACAGAAGTTCTGTCTGTAAAATCACAGACGTTCTGTCTGTAAAGTCCCACACAAGTAATCTTCGAGTCCTGCCAGGGCAGCAGGCGAGTACATTGGGGTTCTAGGTAATAAAATCGAAGTTCTCTGTCTTGGAAGGGCATAGGGGTGTAAGGCTTCTGTTGTTTAATTAACAAATCGAGACAAATCTTCCTTTGAGGAAGACATATCAGCACGAAACTGCTTAAAGCCTGGAAAGATAAACACAAATGCCGTGAAATCCGATCCTTTATTGACAATGTTTCGCCCGTACAGTGGGCTTCGTTGATAAAGAATCGCATTATATTGCATTTGTATTTATATTTTCCATCGTGTTGGTATTTTATATCTTTGATCTACAATGTTTAAAGCCTGTTACAAGAAACTTCTAAGTAGGATACAAGAATGTTGATATTTTGAGGCTGAGCCGAGGAGGCTTTCTGACGTTATCTCATAGAAAGCAGTTACTGGAATGGTCCATATGAAACTGAGCAGAGGACACCTACACTTCACTTACCAAGACTTGAGGAAAGATGAATATTTTAGGCTAATTGGAAAGGCGTTCTGAAGTTCTAGACGAAAACCCAAGTGGTGATTCATGGAAGAGAAGATCAGTGTAGCTAACAATGTTCAGCCTTGGTCTTACAATACTTAAGGATTCTCATATCGCGTGAAAAATGAAATCGCTGTAAAACTCATTAAATAGAAAATACTTGTAGTTAAGATACTCCCTAGAACGCTGGCGGGAGAGATACATGATCATATACACTTGGAAAATCCTAGAGGGATTAGCACCAAACTTGCACACGAAAATCACTCCCTATGAAAGCAACAGACTTGGCAGACGATACACCATCCCCCCAATGAAAAGCAGGGGTGTCACTAGCACGATAAGAGACAATACAATAAGTGTCAGGGACCCAAGACCGTTCAATTGCCTTCCAGCACACGTAAGGGGGATAACCTGGCTGTCTTCAAGCAGGCACTGGTCAAGCACCTAAAGTCAGTACCTGACCAGCCTACCTATGATTCGTACGTCGGTTTGCGTGCGGCCAACAGTAACAGCTTGGTTGATCAGGCTCTTATCCACCACGAGGCCTGGTCACAGACCGAGCCGCGGGGGAGTTGACCCCCAGAACTCTCTCCAGGTATACTCCAGGTATATATTAGCCCTTTAGGGTTGGCAATTTTAAATTTTCATTGCACAAAATGAAAGGCAAGTATTTTTTAATAAAACCCATCATTACTAAAAGTTTGAAGTCTATCAGAAAACACATTCTGCAGTAACTGCACTTATCAAATGATTCCTTCTTTTAACAATTTCATTAAAATTTCGAGTTTGCACCAATTATTTTAAACTTATGGGCTGTCGCCCTTAATAAATGCTTCAAAACGTCAATATTTCGATGATATATTGACAAATAAATATAACTATACAATAAAAAATAAAATTTGTACTAATGAGAATGTAAGTCATAATTATATTGGAAGACAAACCAGGGATAAATATCTGATGACGACCACAAGAAGCGTCCTCCAGTTAACACAGGATTCTCAGAGTTATAAATTAATTCAGTACTATGAAAAATATGACGACTTACAAACTAAACTTTATGAGTTCTATTCTGGCTATAAGATGCATTAACCATTATATATTGAAGCCAATTGGAAAAGGTAAACTCGGTATATAACTTTATTTTAACAAAAATAAAAAACTCGTAATTTTACTATTATAATCTGAGAAAGTAATAAACCGACAAGGGTCATACAGCGGTGCGGGGCAGTACCTAGGGCGGGGCAGTACCTAGGGCGGGGCAGTACCTAGGGCGGGGCAGTACCTAGGGCGGGGCAGTACCTAGGGCGGGGCAGTACCTAGGGCGGGGCAGTACCTAGGGCGGGGCAGTACCTAGGGCGGGGCAGTACCTAGGGCAGAGGTTATAACCAGCTAGGTGGAGAGGGGAGCAGAGGTGAGGGATGGAAGGGAGATGTACAATGTGTCAAAGCTCGTATAATATGGCAGTTGCCGACAAAAAGTCAAAAAGTGTTTGGGAGTCAAAGACGGCGTCGTTGGAGGTAAATCCTGCGAGCTCGCTGGTAAGTCGGGCAATCGACAAGGAAGTGAAGAACCGAAATAGGGCCCTGACAAACCTCACAATGAGGAACAGGGCGTCTATCTTTGAGATACCCATGGGTTAGGCGTGTATGACCAAAGCAGAGCCGGGAGAGTGCAGTCTCTCGAGAATGGCAATGGTGGAAGGAAGATGGCCACACGCCTAAAAGTGGTTTAATTGAGAGCAATTTGTTACGGCGTATGCCCGACCACCGTTGTTGCCAACAGCAGCGGAGACGGGCAGAAATGACTGGAAAATAGTCCCTGTATGGAATACCCCTATAAGAAACTGGAAGATCACGCACCACTGACCGCGCAGCAGCAGCATCCTGTTCATTGCCCTACACACCAATGCGACCAGGAACCCAGCAGGAAACGACAGCTATATTATTGCTAGCCATGCAGCACAACCATTGTTGAATGCGGACTAATGTATGAGGGGAGTCGAATTGTTTAATGGCTTGTAAAGCACTGAAGGAATCCGAAACGATCACGAATGACGGAGGAGACATATATGAAATACAAAGAAGCGCTATGAGGATGGCACACAACTCTGCAGTAAAAACACTGGCTGAGTCCAACAAGTGATCTCGGACAACGTCATCAGGGAAAACTGCCGTAAACCCAACACCATCAGCAGTTGTAGAACTATCTGTATGCACAATGTTATGAGTATGTGACCGGAAGTGCTCGAGATAAAGAGAGCGAGTGGTAGCAGGCGTAGGAAAGAAAGCTTTGGCGCACGATAGTGTGGGGGGCAGACATGAACTGTTGGAACTTCCCAAAGGGGAAGAGAAAAGGCAGACGCTAAATGAACGTACAAGGGGGACAACTGGAAAGAATATCGGAGTGAGTGAACGTGAAGAGTAAACGGTCGGAGTAGGCAGGGGCATCAAACAAACAGTGGGGTCCTACTAATGTCTGAGACTAACCTATACGTGGAAGGAACACGAAGATCATGTGCACAGACAAAATAGCGAAGACAGTGAGCATCACGTCGTTCAGCTAGGGAAAGAACATTCGCCTCTGCATATAGGATTTCCACTGGGGATGAACGAAAGGCACCAAGGCACAGATGGAGACCTTGGTGATGAATGGGATCTAACTTGGAAAGAGTTGCAGGAGAGGCTGCAGAACAGACTTGGTCACCATAATCTAGCTTGGACAAGACTAGAGTGGAATGCAAACGGAGGAGAGTGCGACGACCTGCTCCCCATTAACGATGTGCAAGAACCTTAAGGAGATTTAGCCGACCATGGCAACTTGTCTTTAAAGAAGAAATGTGAGGTCTCCACGTCAGCCGGCGATCAAAGAGCAGGCCCAGAAACTTGACCGTATCACATGCCGGAATACGTGAACTGTGTAAGTACAATTGAATATCTGGAACAATCGGACGTCTAGTGAAGGTACTGATTTGGATTTTGTACTAGAAAATTTAAAGCCATCACCCGACTCCTCCTACCCATCATCCGACTCCTCTTACCCATCACCCGACTCCTCCTACCCATCACCCGACTCCTCCTACCCATCACCCGACTTATGACGGAACTGACCTCATCTTTCAAACACTAATTTCTGTACGAGTGTACTAACTGAAATAATTTCTACGACATTTCAACAATTTCCTAAAAAATTAGCTTACTGCTTAGAATATAAATACGTACGTGTATATCGGAGATGGGTCAAGTATCGGTATCAGCCATTTTTACGTCATCAGTGTCGGTTAACAGCCGATACCAGCTAATGATTTTTTAAGTGTTAAAATTACATGTCTCCTTAAAAATATTAACATTAACACTTTACCTCACGATTGTGAGAGTTACTCATACACTGTCTCACACACACACACACACACACAATCAGTGAAGAGGCGGGGCCAGGAGCTGAGTCTCGACCCCTGCAACCACAATTAGGCGAGTACAATTAGGTGAGTACACACACACACACACACACACACACACACACACACACACTCAGACTCACAAGTGTCCTTGTTTGCAGACGATGTGAAGTTAATGAGAAGAATCAAATCGGATGAGGATCAGGCAGGACTACAAAGAGACCTGGACAGGCTACAAGCCTGGTCCAGCAACTGGCTCCTTGAGTTTAACCCTGCCAAATGCAAAGTCATGAAGATTGGGGAAGGGCAAAGAAGACCACAGACACAATATAGTCTAGATGGCCAAAGACTGCAAACCTCACTAAAGTAAAAAGGTCTTGGGCTAAATATAACACCATGCATATCTCCTGAGGCGCACATCAATCAGATAACTGCTGCAGCATACGGGCATCTGGCAAACCTACAGATAGCATTCCGATACCTCAGTAAGGAATCGTTCAAGACTCTGTATACCATTTACGTCAGGCCCATACTGGAGTATGCAGCACCAGTTTGGAATCCACACCTAGTCAAGCAGGTCAAGAAATTAGACAAAGTGCAAAAGTTTGCAACAAGACTAGTCCCAGAGCTACGGGGATTGTCCTATGAAGAAAGGTTGAGGGAAATCGGCCTGACGACACTGGAGGACAGGAGGGTCAGGGGAGACGTGATAACGACATATAAAATACTGCGCGGAATAGACAAGGTGGACAAAGACGGGATGCTCCAGAAATGGGACACAGAAACAAGAGGTCACAATTGGAAGTTGAAGACTCAGATGAATCAAAGGGATGTTAGGAAGTATTTCTTCAGCCATAGAGTAGTCAGGCCGTGGAATAGCCTAGAAAGTGACGTAGTGGAGGCGGGAACCATACATAGTTTTAAGGCGAGGTATGATAAAGCTCATGGAGCAGGGAGAGAGAGGACCTAGTAGCAATCAGTGAAGAGGCGGGGCCAGGAGCAATGACTCGACCCCTGCAACCACAAATAGGTGAGTACACACACACACGCGCGCGCGCGCACACACACACACACACACACACACACACACACACACACACACACACACACACACACACACACACACACACACATATACAACAGGCCTAGTGTCTAATCGACATGTGCCTAGGACAAAATGGTAACTAACACACAGTTTGAACCCGCGCCGGGTCAAGCACGTTAAGAAATTAGAGAAAGTGCAAAGGTTCGCGACAAGGTTAGTTCCAGAGCTAAAGGGAATGCCCTACGAAGAAAGGTTAAGGGAAATCGGCCTGACGACACTGGAGGATAGGATGGTTCCGGGATGGAATAGACAAGGTAGACAGAGATGTTCCAGAGATGGGACACAAAAACAAGGGGTCACTCTTGGAAGCTGAAGACTCATCTGAGTCACAGGGATGTTAGGAAGTATTTCTTCAGTCACAGAGTGGTCAGGAAGTGAAACAGTCTGGCGAGTGATGTTGTGGAGGCAGGAAACGTACATAGCTGTAAGACGAGGCATGATAAAGCTTATGGAGCAGGGAGAGAGAGGACCTAGTAGCGTTCAGTGAAGAGGCGGGGCCAGGTTAGGTTAGGTTAGGTAAGGTTCGTCAGGAAACAGGGGCCGAGTCTCGTCCCCTGCAACTACAATTAGGTGAATTAGGTGAGTACACGAACGCGCACACGTACACATACAAACACGCACGTCACGTCTGACACTCCGCTGCCAGATGTGACCTACAAATCACCTTTTTATGGTAGCATATGGTGTGATAAGCATTGTTCCTGCATCACTAGTAGCTAAGAGTCATCAACCTTACCTCTGGAGAGTTGACTATCACATACAGAGAACATAGCATTTAGTAAAGAAGAGAATCTGGTTAGGAAAGTGTGGGTAGCCACATGTTAGGGTCGAGAGCTGGAGGCCTCAGGTCAAAGCCACATACATACACACTAATGTAAAGGAATGTTGCTGCTAAATGTTTCAGGCCTCTGCATTAGCAAGAATTGAACTAGGGTACCCTAGGATAACCAAACGCCAGACAAAGTGACTTTCTTGTACTGATAGTGTTATTTTAATGTTGTCACGTATGTGACAACACACACACACACACACACACACACACACACACACACACACACACACACACACACACACACACACACACACACACACACCTATTTCCATATCACCGACCAAAAACACACACACACACACACACACACACACACAAAACCCCACACAAACTCATGCGCACACACACACGCACAAATCTAAAATGCATGTGCACACACACACACGCATGCAAACATGCATGAACACGCGTACGGACACACGTGATGATAGCAGTGATGTATGACCCACCAATGAATAGCAGGAGGCCAAGACAAGAGTATGATGAGTGCAACAGAGCAATGGTGGATACACTAGCTGAAGTGGCAAGGAGGGCTCATGTTGGTAGGACAAAATTATTCATAATGGAGGATTTCAATCATAAAGAGATTGACTGGGAAAACCTAGAGACACATAGGGGATCAGAAACGTGGAGGGTTCAGATGTTAGAGACTGTATTAGAGAACTTCATGCACCAACATGTTAGGGATACAACCAGAGAGAGAGGAGAGGATGTTGCAACAAGGCTGGAGCTCATTATCACCATGAATAGTTCTGACATAGGGGATATCACTCATGAAGGATCCCTTGGTGCTAATGATCACAATGTCCTGAGTTTTGAATACCTTGTAGAGTTAACAATGGAGAATGCAGCAGCACGAGAAGGACGAGAGAAGCCAAACTTCAAAGAAGGGAACTACATAGGAATGAGAAGATTCCTTCATGAAGTGCAGTGAGAAAGAGAACTAGAGGGAAAGACAGTCAATGAAATGATGGAACTTGTGATCACTAAGTGCAGGGAGGCAGAGGAGAAGTTCATACCAATGGTTAACAGAAAAAAAATGGTAAGACCAGAGTGAGCCCATGGTTTAACTGGAGGTGTAAAAAGGCCAAAGCCAAGTGTGCTAGAGAATGGAAAAAGTATAGATTGTAAAGGACTCAAGAAAACAAGGATTTGAGCAGAAGAACCAGAAAGGAGATAAGGAGAGAGGCCCAGAGGTAATACGAGAACACAGCATAAAAAAACAAATTTGAACCAAAGTTGTTATACAGTCACATTAGGAGAAAGACAACAGTCAAAGGCCAGGTAATCAGTGAGAGGAAAGAAGGAGGGGAGCTCACGAAGAGTGACCAGGAAGTATGTTATGAACTTAACACAAGATTTAGAGAAGTATTCACAATAGAGACTAAAATGTTTCCAGAAAACCATGGAGGTAAGGTGCACCAGCAGGTGCTGGACACAATACACATAACCAAGGAGGAGGTGAAGAAGCTGCTAGGTGAACTAGACACCTCAAAGGCCCAGATAACATGTCTCCATTGATCTCGAGAGAGGGAGCAGAGGAAGTGTGTGTGCCAGTAGCAGCAAGCTTCAATAAAGCTACTGAAACAAGGCAATTGCCTGAGGCAAGGAAGACAGCAAGTGTACTTCTAATTTTTACCGAGACAGACAGCGTTAAACTACAGACCAGTGTCAATGACTTGTAAAGTCATGGAAAAGATAATCAGGAAAAGAGTGGTGGAGCTCATTGATAGGATTGGGTTTATAGATGACAATCAGCATGGTTTCAGAGATGGGAAATCCTGTGTTACAAATCTACTTGAGTTCTACGATAAGATAACAGAAGTAAGACAGGAGAGAGACGGATGAGTAGCTTGCATCTTTTTGGACTGCAAGAAGGCTTTTGACAATACCACACAGGAGACTGATATAAAAATTGGAGGAGCAGGCAGGAATTGTTGGGAAAGTACTGCAATGGATCAGGGAATAGCTGACAGGAAGGAAACAACGAGTGTTGGTAAATGATGAAGTGTCAGAGTGGGCGCATGTGTCGAGTGGGGTTCCACAAGGGACAGAAATAGGTCCGGTGCTGTTTCTTGTATACGTGAATTACATAATGGAAGGAATAAATTGAGAAGTGTCGCTGTTCGCTGATGATGTGTAACTGATAAGGAGAATACAAGCGGGAGAGGATCAACTAAAATTACAGGGGGATTTGGACAGACTACAAGACTGGTCCGACAAATGACTCCTGGAGTTTAACCACAGTAAGTGTAAAGTCATGAAGATTGGGGAAGGCCAAAGAAGACCGCAGAAGGAGTACAGGTTAGGTGATCAATGGCTGCAAACGTCACTTAAAGAAAAGGATCTTGGGGTAAGCATTATAACGAACATATCCCATCAGTCAAATAACTGTTGCAGCATATTGGTGCTTGGCAAACCCTAGAATAGCATTTCGGCATCTGAGTAAGGAGTAATTCACGATACTGTACACCATGTACGTCAGGCCTATACTGAAATATGCAGCACCAATATGGAACCCTACTTTGTCAAACACTTCAGGAAATAGGAGAAAGTCCAAAAGTTTGCAACAAGATTAGTACCGGAACTGAGAGGTATGTCTGACGAGGAGAGGTTAAGGGAACTCTTCCTGATGACACTTGAGGATAGGAGGGAGAGGGAGGACATGATAATGACATATAAAATACTCAGAGGAATTGACAAGGTGGACAGGGCTCGAGTGCTTCAGAGATGGGACACAGGAACAAGGGGCCATAACTGGAAGTTGAGAACCCAGATGAATCATAGGGATGCTAGGAAGTATTTCTTTGCCTTAGAGTTATCAGAAAGTGGAATAATCTGGAGAGTGCAGTGCAGGCATATTCCATACATACCTTTAAGAAGAGGTATGATATAGCTCATGGAGCAGGGAGAGAGACTTATTAGCGGCCAATGTAGAGGCGGGGACAGAAGCTATGACTCGCCCCCTGGAACCACATGTAGATGAGTACATATAGGTGAGTACTTACATATACACACACACACACACACACACACACACACACACACACACACACACACACACACAGGAGAGGAGAGATAGGGGAAGACATGATAATGACATAAATACTGAGATGAATTGACAAGGTGGACAGAGACAGAATGTTTCAGAGATGGGACACAGCAACAAGGGGACACAGTTGGAAATTGAAGACACAGATGAATCACAGGTATGTTAGGAAGTATTTCTTCAGTCACGGAGTAGTCAGGAAGTGGAATAGTTTGGGAAGCGATGTAGTGGAGGCAGGATCCATACATAGCTTTAAGCAGAAGTATGATAAAGCACATAGTGCAGGGAGAGCGACCCAGTAGCGGCCAGTGAAGAGGCGGGGCCAGGAGCTACGACTCGACCACTGCAACCACAACTAGGCGAGTACAACTAGGTAAGTACACACACACACACACAAGCGTATAATCGACAACCAGCACGGTTTCAGGGAAGGAAAATCCTGTGTCACAAACCTACTGGAGTTTTATGACAAGGTGACAGAAGACATGAGGGAGAGAGAGGGGTGGATAGATTGCATTTTCTTGGACTGCAAGAAGGCCGACGACACAGTTCCTCACAAGACGTTAATGCTAAAGCTAGAGGATCAGGCACACATAACAGGAAAGGCACTACAATGGATCAGAGAATATCTGACAGGGAGGCAACAACGAGTCATGGTACGTGGCACGGTGTCAGTGTGGGGGCCTGTGGCAAGCAGGGATCCACAGGGATCAGTCCAAGTGTCGTGGGGGTTCGGAAGGAGATATGATGGTTGAAGGTAAACACACTTGTTGGATGGTAACGCTATATATTTGTCACACTGTGGTAAGGGAAGGGGCCCAGCCTGCCGTGTTACTTCCTACTTGTATGTCTAAGCATGGACTGAGGGCGAGGCAGAGCGTCCCACTAACTCATGCGCATCCCGTGACGTCATACAGTCACTAGACATAAGGATCTTCTATATAAACACATGGATGGTACTATGATACAACTAAGCTATACAACTCATGTAAGAAGGAGAATCAAATCGGTCGAGGATCAGACACGACTACAAAGAGACCTGGACAGGCTTCAAGCCTGGTCCAGAAACTGGCTCCTTGAATTTAACCTTGCCAAATGCAAAGTCATGAAGATCGGGGAAGGACAAAGAAGACCGTAGACAGAGTATAGTCTAGGTGGCCAAAGACTGCAAACCTCACTCAAGAAAAAAGATTCTGGGGTGTATAATACCGAGCACATCTCCTGAGGCACGCATGAAACAGATAACTGCTGCAGCATACGGGTGCCTGGCAAACCTAAGGATAGCATTCCTATACACTAGTAAGGAATCGTTCAAGAGACTATACACCATACACGTCAGGCCCATACTGGAGTATGCAGCAACAGTTTGGAATCCACACCTGGTCAAGCACGTCAAGAAATTAGAGAAAGTGCAAAGGTTTCCAACAAGACTAGTCCCTGAGCTAAGGGGATTGTCCAACGAAGATAGGTTAAGGGAAATTGGACTGACGACACTGGAAGACAGGAGGGTTAGGGAAGACATGATAATGACATATAGAATACTGTGCAGAATAGAGAAGGTGAACAAAGACAGGATGTTCCAGAGATGGAACACAGAAACAAAGGACCACAATTGGAAGTTGAAGACTCAGATAAGTCAAATGGATGTTAGGAAGTATTTCTTCAGTCCTAGAGTTGTCAGGCAGTGAAATAGCCTAGAAAGTGACGTAGTGGAGGCTGGAACCATACATAGTTTTAAGACGAGGTTTGATAAAGCTCATGGAGCAGGGAGAGAGAGGACCTAGTAGCAAGCAGTGAAGAGGCGGGGCCAGGAGCTATGACTCGACCCCTGGAACCAGAAATAGGCGAGTACACACATGCCTACACACAAAGTGCAAAGGTTTGCAACAAGACTATTGCTGGAGTTAGCGTGCATGCCCTACAAGGAGAGGTTAAGGGAAAGCCACCTGACGACACTGATGGACAGGAGGGACAAGGGGGACATTATTACAATATATAAAATACTGAGAGGAATCGACAAGGTGGACAGGGACAGGATGTTTCAGAGAAGGGACACATCAATAAAGGGTCGTAATTGGAAGTTGAAGACTCAGATGAGTCACAGGGATGTTATGAAGTATTTCTTCAGTCACAGAGTTGTCAGGAAGTGGAATAGTCTGGAAAGGGAGGCGGTGGAGGCAGGATCCATTCATAGCTTTAAGAAGAGGTATGATAAAGCTCACAGAGCAGGGAGGGAGTGACATAGTAGCAAGCGGTGAAGAGGCAGGGCCAGGATCTATGACTCAACCACTGCAACCAAAATTAGATGAATACATTAGGTGAGTACATATGCATGCACACTACAAAACCTAGCTCCTTATAAATAAATAATGGGGCCCCAGAGGGGAAGTTGAAGACTCAGGGAACCAGAGGAAGATGGGTTTGGAAAATGATAATGGATATAAGAGCTATCGGAACAGGAATGGTAAAGCAAACTAGGCGAGCTCACTGCGAAAATGGAGAAAAGAATGGAGGCAGATAAGCAGCAGCAGTCATGAGTTGAAGCTGCAGAAGCCAAGATACAGGTCCTAGAAGAGGAAGTAAACACAGGGCCAACAACAAGAGAAGATACGGCATCCAAGGCAGGTACACAGTATTAAATGAAGGGTCCATAGGAAATGGCAGAGACAAGACTTACATTGACACCCTATCAGGTCACCAGGCAAGATCAAGAAATAAAAGGGGCATGATGTTGGGCACAGGGACATGGTAAGTGTGGGCAGAGAAGTATGTAGAGAGGGTGACAGGTCCTGGAACAGAAGCACAACCATGCCACCAAGAGATACAGGACATAATAAGGGAGGCAGTGGCTATGTACAAATGGGAACCAGAGATTAGCAGGGAAAAGCAATTGGAGGAGGAGAGGGAGAGGTCATTTATTCATGGGCTTCAGGAGATTGAAAGGAGGATATATGATGATAGAAGAAAGAAAAACAAGAGACTGAAAAACCATCAAACAAGAGAGGTTGACATGCATGAGTTAATAAATTTTCAGAGAATAGGGGAGCACTCGAAGGGGTGAACTCAGTTAAACAGATTTTTCAAGACAGAAATGGTGAGGGAAAGGATCCTGCAGCAGAAACCACGGCTAAAGGAATCAATGAAATACCAAAGGGTGTTCCTAGACTGTGACAGAACGAGAACAGAGTGACAGCAACTGAGAGAAAAGACACAGACAAAAAGAGGCAAGAAAGCGAGACACTGCTAGATTTTGTAGAGGACAACCGGAGTTGAGTGGAGACAAGTGCAGATACCCACAGAACCACCCTTAGAACCCCACAGCTAAAAATACTATCCGAATCCAAACCACACTCCACACCCACCCCATACTACATTGCAGAATCACATAGCACTGCCAGGTCCCCCACTTCCCCACAACCCCACAAATTATAGTATTGATGAAACTGAAGGTATGGTACACCAACGCTGATGGAATATCAAGTAGGAAGAGTGGCTTGAAAGATTCAGGCATCACCATACACCATAGTTCTCACAGAAACCATGCTCACAGGAATGATAACAGACGCCATCTTTCCAACAGGATATCAGATCCTAAGGAAAGAGAGGGAACAGAGGGGGTGGAGGAATGGCACTGCTCATCATAAAACAACGGAATTTTCAGGAGCTGGAGAGGAGACAGAGGAGAAGCAGGGCTGTACATAATAGGAACACTTTAGATTGTAGGTCACAAGGTGGTGATTGCAGTGATGTATTACCCTCCACAGAATAACAGGAGGCCAAGGCAAGAATACGATGAGAGTAAGAGAGCAATGGCTGACACGCTGGCTGAAGTGACCAAAAGGGTCCATGTGGGCAGGGCAGAGTTACTTAGTGATTGTGGGTGACTTCAATCACATAGAAACTGACTGGAAAAACCTGGAGCCAATGGAAGCTCTAAAACGTGGAGAGCCTCACGCATCAACACATAAGCGACACCTCCAGAGAGAGAGGATAGGACAAACCAACAAGACTGGATCTAACATTCACTTTGAATAGTACAGATACTGAGGACATAACACATGAAAGACCCCTCGGGGCTAGTGATCACGCTTTTCTGAGCTTCGAATACAAAGTTGAGTTACAAGTGGAGAGGGAAGCAGGAAGGGCAGGACCAATGACGCCAGATTAAAAAAGAAGGGATATACAGGCATGAGGAATTTCCTGCACGAGATTCACTGGGACAAAAAACTGGCAGGGAGATAAGTAAATGAGATCAAGGAATATGTGGCAATATGCAAGAAGTAGAAGAGAGGTATGTACCCAAGGGCAACAGAAATAATGAGAAGGGCAGGATGAGCCCTTGGCTCACCCTAAGGGTGCTAGAGAATGGAAGAAGTATAGAAGGCAAAGACGTAGCAGAATAAGGAGAACCAGAAATGAATGAGTTCAGGTAAGGAGGGAGACCCAACGACAATACAAAAATGATATAGCAACGAAAACCAAGTCTGACCCGAATCTCCTGTACAGTCATATCAGGAGGAAAACAACAGTCATGAACCAGGTAATCAGGCTGAGGAAGGAAAAAGGAGCTCAACATGAGATTCAAAGAAGTATGCACAGAGGAGACTGAAAGGACTCGAAAAGACAGAATGGTGGGGTACACAACGATCTTCAACATATCTATAGAAACAGGGTGACTACCTGAAATGTGGAAGACAGCAATTGTAGTCCCAATTTTTAAAAGAGGACACAGACATGCATTATTAAACTACAGACCAGTGTCACTGACAGGTATAGTATACAAAGTCAAGGAGAAGATTATCAAGAGAAGAGTGGTGGAGCACCTAGAAAGGAATGAGCTTATCAACGACAACCAGCAAGGATTCAGGGATGGGAAATCCTGTGTCACAAACCTACTGGATTTCTATGACAAGGTGAAAGCAGTAAGACAAGAGAGACAGAGGGGTGGGTAGATTGCGTTTTCTTGGACTGTAAGAAAGCTTTTGACACAGTTCTACACAAAATTTTAGTGCAAAAGCTGGACGACCAAGCAGGTATAACAGGGAAGGCACTGCAATGGATCAGAGAATACCTGATATTAAGGCATACATTGTACGTGACGAAGCGTCAGAGTGGGCGCCTGTGACGAGCGGTGTTCCACAGGGGTCAGTTCTAGGTCCACTGCTGTTTTTAGTATATGGGATTGACATGATGGAAGGAATTGATCCAGAAGAGCAAAGAAAACCACAGACTGAGTATAGTTTAGGGGGCCAGAGACCACATACCTCACTCAAGGAAAAGGATCTTCAGGTGAGTATAACACCGAGCACATCTCCCGAGGAGCACATCAACCTAATAACTTCTGCAGCCTATGGGCGCTTGGCAAACCTAAGAATAGTGTTCTGACATCTCAGTAAGGAATCGTTCAGGACTATGTACACTGTGTACGTCAGTGCTATGTTGGAGTTTGGAACTCACACCTCGCCAAGCACGTCAAGAAAGTAGAGAAAGTGCAAAGGTTTGTGACGAGACTAGTCCCAGAGTTAAGGGGCATGTCCTACGAGGAGAGGTTAAGGGAAATCAACTTGACACTTAAGGAAGGAGAGATACGGGGGATGTGATAACGACAATTAAAATACTGAGAGAAATCGACAAGGTGGACAGAGAGAGGATGTTCCAGAGATGGTACACAGTAACAAGGGGTCACAATTGGAAGTTAAAGACTCAGAATAGTCACAGGGATGTTATGAAGTACTTTTCAGAGTTAGCAGGAAGTGGAATAGTCTGGTAATTGATGTAGTGGAGGCAAGATCCATACATATCTTTAAGGTATGATTAAGCTAATAGAAGAGGGAGTGACCTGGTAGCGACCAATGAAGACGTGGGGCCAGAAGCTATGGATCAACTCCTTGAACCACAATTAGGTGAGCACAATTAGAGTACATGCACACACACACAGGGCCAGGAGCTATGCTAGGAGCTATGACATCACCCTTATAACAACATTTAGGTGAGTACACACACACACACCTACAGTGGGTGCAGACGTGGGTGACAAGGCTCCAAGAACCTAGTGTTTTTAAGGCGTGCAGTAACTGCTAGCAGTAATCAGTGGTAGTGACAACGTCAGTGAACAATCCTACGAGTGATAACTAAAGTTATTAGTTAAAAAAAAGTCGAGAGGAAGCCTGAAATTATTAATATTTCAAAGTGCCAAACCATTGTGGGTGTACTAGGCACTGTTGCCACACAGATTCAAACATACAAAGATCAAAGTGAGTGTGGAAGCGGGTGTTCAAGAATTACCAGTGTTTGATTAACAAGCGAAATGTGGGGCACCATAAAGTGAGTGAAAAAGTTAATAAGCAAAAGGAGAAAGGAAAAATAAAATATACAACAAGGGAAGGTGGCAGTAGTAGGCCTGCTGAGGAAGTGACGTCAAAACAAGTTGTGTGCCATTACACATATAAAGTGAAGTGTATATAATGTGAAGTGTATACTATCAAAAGTGAAAAGTGAAATTGCGTGACGGACGTGGGATGTATGAGCATATATGGTTATAAACATCATGGGTGAAGAATCTCCAAAATAGTGATTTAAGGCCTATGTACGACTACTACATCATCAGCATCTGGCAACTTGTCACCGCACCGCTGCAGCGCAAGTATTACTCCTCTATTGTCGTTTGCATGCTGGAGCTCTGGCTTCTGGTCTTGCATCACTGTTAGATACTGGTCACTCACTCCTGCTAGCTATTACCAGAATTAGAGTAGAAATAGCACTGAAGTGAAGATAGAGTTGACGAGTGCGAGGTGTAGAGAAGATTAGCGAGGGGTAGCATAGTTTTACTACTGATAGTTATTAGCAGTATGAATACTTAGGAAGCTAGGAAGTCCTCTCTCAATGTGAACAAGGAATAGGATAATACCCAGCAATAACTGATACTTAAATCCAGAAAGGGCAATAAGTGGAGAGAGTAGCATTACTAGGAAAGACAGCTGGGACTAAATCTGAGCCTACACGATAGAGAGGTATATTGGATCTTTCAACCACAACAACCCTACCCCCTAACCATCTCTCTGTCACACACACACACACACACACACACACACACACACACACACACACACACACACACACACACACAAGGGTAGACACTCATAGAAGTTTTAGACCCTAGTAGCAATTTCCACTTTTTATAACCCAGAATTACTGGTATGTATTAGCAGTATCTCCCCCTCACACCTCCCCCATACACACGAACACACACATTTATATATATACACACACACACACACCTGCACTCGGCGAATACACACACACACACACACACAAGCACACACATACACACACACATACATACACACACACACACACACACACACCACAATTAGGTGAGTGCACACACACACACCAGCAAGACCCCCGTTATCAAAGCGGTCACTTTACCCTTGGCCCTCTTTCCCCTCCCTTCCCTTCTAATCCCATACACACACACACACCTCCCCTGCTTCTAAGGGTCACTCATCCTTCTCCCCCTCCCCCCTTAATCCCATCCTTCTCTCTCCCACACATGCACACACACATACACAAGCACACATACACCAGCACATATACACTTGACACAAACACGTACTCCCCCTTCCCCTAACCACCTCTCCCCCTCACCCTAGCCACCTACCCCTCCCCCAAACCATCTAACTCCTCCCCCAAACCATCTAACCCCCTCCCCCAACTACCTCTCCCCCTCCAATAACCATCCTCCCCCTCCCCTATAACCATCCATCCCCACTCCCCCTAACCATCTATTCCTCTCCCCCTAACCACCTCTCCCCCTTCCTTCTGTGGAGCAATGGGAGAACCTAGAACTAGGATGAGAACAAGAGGCCCGAAGGACGAATCTGGAAGGGAGGACTGGGAGGCAGAGCTCAAAAAAAAGGGAGGAAGACTGAGGAAGGAGGCTAGATGAGCTTGCAAGGAAGATGGAGGAGAGGTTAACAGCAGAATGCAGAAGGTGGAAGCAACATGCCACAGCAGCAGAAAACAAGATACAGAGATTAGAAGAGGAGCTGAGACATCTGAAACAGCATAGAGACAAAGATATTACAGAAGTAGCATCAGCAATGGCTACATCAGACACAGACAATGGGTCTGAAGTGAGCTTGAAAGCTAAACTATATGCAGAGGTCCTGTCAAACCCCCATGGGGCCAAAACAAAGACAGGGAGCACACTAGGACAGAATGAGAGGTTGGAAGACATTGAAGGAACTAGGACATGTGCAGGGACCTTACCAGACAGCTGTGGGGGCCAGGAACAGGTGAGCAGTAAGGACAAACCAATGAGCATACGGGACATAGCTAGGGAAGGGACTGAAGGAACACTCCACAGGAAGGAACTAAAACACCTCAGAGGATGCGATGGGAGTCACAGTGGGAGGTGGAAAGGGAGAGATCAGTTTTTGTCTATGAGCTAGACGAAGCTAAAGGGGAAACTTATGATGAAAAAAAGCAGGAGGAGAAAAAAGTGACTGAAGGTATCATGAAGGCGATAGGCGAGGGGGACATGACTCAGGTGGCAAATTTTTGGAGAATCAGGTGGTTCACAAAGAAAAGGAATCGGCCTGTCAAAGTAATTTTCAAGGCAGAATCAACCCGAACCATGATCCTGCAGGAGAAAGCACAGCTGAAAGGCAAACAGGAGTTCATGAGTGTGTACCTTGATTGAGACAGAACACAGGAGGAAAGGAGGATGCTGAAAGAGTGCAAAAACGAAAAGAGAAATGGGAGGAAATGAAAAAGGAGAGCAGAATAACCCAGGAACAAGTGGAAGGACAAGCACACCCCCCAGAAACACCTGCAGAAGGACTCCAGCCACGACACCCCCCAAGGCAACTGAACAATCCAAACCAACCATCACACACCGATCCCTCTGTTCCCACCTCCCACACCACAGTTACAGTATTAGAACAGAAGTTGAAGGTTTGGTACACAAATGCGGATGGATTAACGAATAAACATGAGGAATGGCAAGAAAGAATCAATGAGAAGTCCCCAGACATCATAGCAGTTACATAAACAAAACTCACAGAGACAATAACAGATGCAATTTTCCCACCAGGATACCAGATCATCAGGAAAGATAGAAGGGGCAGAGGGGGAGGAGGGGTTGCTCTGCTTGTAAAAAACAGATGGAAATTCGAGAAAATGGGAGGCATAGACGAGACGGGAGAAAGAGACTACATAGTAGGTACACTTCAGTCTGGGGAGCACAAGGTGGTCATTGCAGTGATGTATAATCCACCACAGAACTGCAGGAGGCCAAGAGAGGTATATGAAGAGAGCAACAGAGCAATGGTGGACACACTTGCTGAGGTGGCTAGAAGAGCTCACTCCAGCAGAGCAAAGTTGCTGGTTATGGGGGATTTCAACCACAGAGAGATTGACTGGGAAAACCTGGAGCCACATGGGGGTCCCGAAACATGGAGAGCCAAGATGTTGGACGTGGTACTGGAAAACCTCATGCACCAACACGTTAAGGACACTACCAGCGTGAGAGGGGAGGATGAACCAGCAAGATTGGACCTTGTGTTCACCCTGGGCAGTTCAGACATTGAGGACATCACATATGAGAGTCCCCTAGGAGCTAGCGACCACGTAGTTCTGTGCTTTGAATACATAGTCGAGTTGCAAGTGGAGAGAGTAACAGGAGTTGAATGGGAAAAGTCTGACTATAAAAGAGGAGACTACATAGGGTTGAGGAACTTCCTGAAGGAGGTTACGTGGGACAGAGAACTGGCAGGAAAGCCAGTAAATGAAATGATGGAATATGTAACAAAATGCAAGGAGGCAGTGGAAAGGTTTATTCCCAAGGGCAACAGAAACAATGGGAAGACCAGAACGAGCCCCTGGTTTACCCGACGGTGTAAGGAGGCAAAAACAAAGAGCAATAGCGAATGGAAAAAAGTACAGAAGGCAGAGAACACACGAAAATAGGGAGATCAGTCGCAGAGCCAGGAATGAGTACGCACAGGTAAGGAGGGAGGCCCAGCGACAGTATGAAAATGACATAGCATCGAAAATCAAGACTGACCCGAAACTGTTGTATAGCCACATCAGGAGGAAGACAACAGTCAAAGACCAGGTGATCAGATTGAGGACAGAAGGTGGAGAACTCACAAGAAATGATCAGGAGGTATGTGAGGAGCTAAACAGGAGATTTAAGGAAGTTTTTACAGTAGAGACAGGAAAGGCTGTGGGAAGACAGCCCAGAAGGGAACATCAAGAGGGAATATATCAACAAGTGTTGGATGACATACAAACAACCGAGGAGGAGGTACAGAAGCTGCTAAGTGACCTTGATACCTCAAAGGCGATGGGAACGGACATCTCCCCATGGGTCCTTAGAGAAGGAGCATAGATGCTGTGCATGCCTCTAACCACAATCTTCAACACATCCCTTTAAACTGGGCAACTACCTGAGAAATGGAAGACAGCAAATGCAGTCCCCATATTTAAGAAAGGAAACAGAAATGAGGCACTAAACTACAGACCTGTGTCTCTGACATGTATTGCGTGCAAAGTCATGGAGAAGATTTTCAGGAGAGTGGTGGAACACCAGGAACGGAACAAGATTATAAATGAAAACCAGCATGGGTTCATGGAAGGAAAATCCTGTGTCACAAACCTCCTGGAGTTTTATGACAAGGTAACAGAAGTAAGACACGAGAGAGAGGGGTGGGTTGACTGCGTTTTCCTAGACTGCAGGAAGGCCTTTGACACAGTTCCCCACAAGAGATTAGTGCAGAAGCTGGAGGATCAGGCGCATATAACAGGGAGGGCACTGCAATGGATCAGGGAATACCTGACAGGGAGGCAGCAACGAGTCATGGTACGTGAAGAGGTATCACGGTGGGCGCCTGTGACGAGCGGGGTCCTACAGGGGTCAGTTCTAGGACCAGTGCTATTTTTGATATATGCGAACGACATGATGGAGGGAATAGACTCTGAAGTGTCCCTATTCGCAGATGATGTGAAGTTGATGAGAAGAATTAAATCGGACGAGGATGAGGCAGGACTGCAAAGAGACCTGGACAGGCTGCACATGTGGTCCAGAAACTGGCTTCTCGAATTCAATCCTGCCAAATGCAAAATCATGAAGATTGGGGAGGGGCAAAGAAGACCGCAGAGTACAGGCTAGGTGGACAAAGACTACAAACCTCACTCAGGGAGAAAGACCTTGGGGTGACCATAACACCGAGCACGTCACGTGAGGCACACATCAACCAAATAACTGCTGCAGAATACGGGCGCCTGGCAAACCTGAGAATAGCATTCCGATACCTTAATAAGGAATCGTTCAAGACACTGTACACTGTGTATGTTAGGCCCATACTGGAGTATGCAGCACCAGTCTGGAACCCACACCTGGTCAAGCACGTTAAGTAGTTAGAGAAAGTACAAAGGTTTGCAAAAAGGCTAGTCCTAGAGCTCAGGGGAATGTCGTACGAGGAAAGGTTGAGGGAAATCGGACTGACGACACTGGAGGACAGAAGGGTCAGGGGAGACATGATAACGACATACAAGATACTGCGGGGAATAGACAAGGTGGACAGAGATAGGATGTTCCGGAGAGGGGACACAGAAACAAGGGGTCACAACTGGAAGCTGAAGACTGAGACGAGTCACAGGGACGTTAGGAAGTATTTCTTCAGTCATAGAGTCGTCAGGAAGTGGAATAGCCTAGCAAGTGAAGTATTGGAGGCAGGAACCTTACATAGTTTTAAGAAGAGGTATGACAAAGCTCAGGAAGCAGAGAGGGAGAGGACCTAGTAGCGATCAGTGAAGAGGCGGAGCCAGGAGCCGAGTCTCGACCCCTGCAACCACAATTAGGTGAGTACAAGTGAGCACATACACTATCGACAAGAGCCTTTGATACAGGTCAAGTAACGAGAAATGACATTATCATCTCAAAGAAATTGATTTAATATTTATCTTTCCTGTGTCATTTAATACTCATCGTTCCTTTATATACTGAACTTACTCACTTTAATTTTAAAAATAAAAATGAATATACGAACAGTATCGACATCGGCCAAAAATTTTGGTATCGTCCCATATCTAATATATACACATTCATACATATTCACATAATGTGACTTCATGCGAGGCATGACATGGCTGTACATGGCAATGAGAAAAATATTATATGGGAGAGGAATAATGAAGACTAGAAACGAAATATAGACTTTGTAACGAAGGGGGAAACTCCCCATATTAGAGAAATAAAGATATCTGGTTGTCATCATTACAACAAATATTGCCAGCGGTGCACATAATCTGAACAATGAATTAGGACTCAATACGATACGGATTTTAGGCCTATCAAAGAATACGCAGCGTAACCATAGACCTCCATCCCCTTTCCCCACCTTTGAGAAGCTTCAAAAGTTTACCGAAATGCTTTGTCCCAGAGTCGAGAGAAATGCGTCACTCAAGAGAAAATCATGAACTGGATTTTAAAACTGAATGAGAGGAGAGAACCAACGAAAGTTAAAGACGCAATCGAGACTTCAGGATGTCACGACATACATCTTTATTCTCAGAGCGGAAGAGAAATAGAATAAACTTGATTAGGAAGTAGTGGAAGCAAATTCGATTCACTGTTTTGTGAGTAGGAACGATGGAGGTCGTGAGAAAAGAATCCTTTATATGTCTGTGAAGTCACATTTTGAGGGGGGGTGGCAGGAGCTATGTCCCGATCCCCGTAATTGCAACTCAATGAGTACAAACAATAAACGGTATATGCACACAGGCAGAGAGTGAACAGGGTAGTACTACTAGTAGTACTAGTACTACTAGTAGTAGTACTAGTAGTAGTACTAGTAGTACTAGTAGTACTAGTAGTAGTACTAGTAGTACTAGTACTAGTAGTACTAGTAGTACTAGTACTAGTAGTAGTACTAGGCAGCGGCGATGGTTTGGGATTTTAACCTGGGAGTGTTAATAACTCAGGATATCCTAAGAAAGGTAAGAAGTGTATCATCTTTTTCTTGTTGTCTTTCTTGACTGTCCTCCAGGATGTGACGCACAACAATCAGCCACATGTACATGAATCATACACAATACCAACAAGATGAAAATTAGACATGTGCAACATTGTAGACGTTTCGCCATCCAGTGGCTTTATCAATACAAATTCAAGGACAAATGGATGACAGTAGAATTGTATACAAAAGATGAGGTAATAAGTCCCACAGCCTGGAGTTGGTGTGAAGAGCACCGTAGTTGTGAAGATTCTGGAGCACAGGCAAGAAGGCCGGCGCTTATATACTGACGTCAGGTGTACAGGGACTCGTAGCAGACAAAGATATTGTCACTGGTAGGCGGGATTCCCTAATAGAAGTAGGTCATACCCGCGGGACGGGTTAGTGCTAGCGAAGAAGGTTGTGATGTCCTCTGAACCAAGATTCCATGATGTTACAGTGTAACAGGTTGTACCACATCCCAGGCACTTCTCGTAGAGCTAGTAGACTGAACACAAGTCGTTCTGGTTATGAGCCCTGATGGGGGAGACAGTGGAATACCTTAAACTTAAAGGATACCATATACTGCTTCAAAAGAAGGCACGACAGAGCACCGGGAAAGTCCGGTAAGTGCTGTTTAAAGCCGACCAAGATGGCAGTGCCTCGAATTCCCACAATTATTATTATAATCAAGGGGGAAGCGCTAAACCCAGAGGATTATACAGCGCCTGGGGGGGGGGGGATGTGGAAGGCATTCAGACTTAATTCGGGGAACTGGAGCACAGATCCAATTCCCTAAATCAAGAGCCCCTCACCAACATCAAGGAACCTTCCTTGAGGGGTCGAATTCCCACAAACACATCGGATGAGTACAATATGGTGAAAACCCAAACAGTGACCATAGATGAAAAGCTGTTTGCTTTGCTGGAGTTTACATTTGAGGGATTTTCATGATGGTGCTGAATGAGAAACTCTTTTAAACTTTTTGTGAGTGTAGATGGAGGTAGCACAAATATATAACTTTAGGAACCATTGAAAGTTGACCTTTAAGTGATTTCCTGAACTTTTTCTTATTTTTTCTTTCTTCATTTTCCTCATAACAAGAGATGTCATCATCCCATCATCTTCAAATTTTGATGGCTGGTGCTCAGTAACTAGCGAAAGATTCTTGGATGATGTTGCATGTGCAAGCGTCTTGTGGACAAAGGTGTTGAACTAGTTGCCAGCATCCTGGAATGCCTTCCATAACTTTGGAATCAAAACCTTCTGTGGCTCAGCTTCAAATGTTCAAATAAGCTGCCTCTTAATGTGGTTAGGTTAGGTAAGATTGGTCAGGAAGCAGGACAAGTGTTTCTTGACGCGAGTCGTAGTTATATGACCACCCGCCGCTTGGAGCTTATCGTTATCTGACCGACGCCTTCCGCTGGCTTACAGGTCCACCACTTAAAAATTATGGTTATGATTTTAGCCATTTAACTCTTCTTAATGTGGTGACTGTGAAGAGCGAAATTCAAATGTGCAGGACCACACCTGCTAATTTTTTGAGTACAAGAAAGTGAAATTTTTATTCTCGCTAAATCATCCTCATCTGATTAACTTCAGTATTTAATGGCTGATGTATCTGACGGATAGGCTATAATATTTGTTATGTTTGTCAGTTTACTAAATCATTTCAAAAAAACTTTGAATCATTGGAATATATGTGATAACTGGAGAATGCCTCTTCTGATCGACTTCAAATTTTAAACCCTGCTTTGTTGTTCATATAGTAATGGTCGCCTTGTTTTTGGGCTGAATATGTCCTAATTTGCTAAATTTAAAAAAAAAAATGATATTTATTTCCAGTCAATGAAGAATGGCTCATCTTATCGACTTCAAAATATTTGCACTAATACATTCTATAAGAGAAAAATGACATTTTGTGATAATGCTGATTAGACACAAATTTGAAATTTAACTGAAAATTAAAATTTAATTCAAAGCAATTAATACAAAATGCCTTTTCCGATAGGCTTCAAACTTCGAGTGTTGAAAGGAAAACGTGGCTTTAATTTAGGGCTATGTAAATTTTAAATTCTCAATACTAATTGACTTAGTAATCATGTTATAGCTACAGAATGCCTCTCCTGGTCGGCTTCAAACACAGCATTTGCGTAATATTTCAGCCAGCAGGATTCGAACCCACCAAGCTGAGTGGGTTAAGGAGTCAGGATGTGGATTCAAATCCTACTGACTGCGATTATTTTTTTTTTTCATATACTTTCACTTGTTTCTGGGAGTGACACTGAGTACAGTATCGTTCGTGAGGCCAGAACAAACAGGAGAATGAAATAGCTAGTAACCATGGTTGAGGCTGACTGGTGTGCATGGTGTTAAGAGAAACATGGCTTGCAGTTAAGCAGGTTACCTAACTTTTTGGACATCTGCAGCTCAGTGGTTTAAGGAGTCAGGATGAGAGCTAAACTACGCTCGTGGAGAGCTGTCAACATGTGTTCGAATCCTACTGACTGATATTTCTTAATATGTGCTTTTGCTTGTTTCTGTGAGGGGCATTCAGTATATATATATATATATATATATATATATATATATATATATATATATATATATATATATATATATATATATATATATATATATTCTAGGTAGTAGGTTGGTAGACAGCAACCGCCCAGGGAGGTACTACCGTCCTGCCAAGTGAGTGTAAAACGAAAGCCTGTAATTGTTTTACATGATGGTAGGATTGCTGGTGTCCTTTTTTTCTGTCTCATAAACATGCAAGATTTCAGGTACGTCTTGCTACTTCTACTTACACTTAGGTCACACTACACATGCATGTACAAGCATATATATGTATATATACACTTCCCTCTGGGTTTTCTTCTATTTTCTTTCTAGTTCTTGTTGTTGTTTATTTCCTCTTATCTCCATGGGGAAGTGGAACAGAATTCTTCCTCCGTAAGCCATGCGTGTTGTAAGAGGCAACTAAAATGCCAGGAGCAAGGGGCTAGTAACCCCTTCTCCCGTATAAATTACTAAATTTAAAAAGAGAAACTTTCGTTTTTCTTTTTGGGCCACCCTGCCTTGGTGGGATACGGCCGGTTTGTTGAAAAATATATATATATATATATATATATATATATATATATATATATATATATATATATATATATATTATATATATATATATTATATATATATATATATATATATATATATATATATATATATATATATATATATATATATATATATATATATATATATATATATATATATATATATATATATATATATATATAAGTAGTCATTTTTTCCTCTGGGGGGCTCCTTCCGGTTTAGGCCTTCCTCTGGGAGGCTCCTTCCGGTTTAGGCCTTCCTCTGGGGGGCTCCTTCCGGTCTAGGACCTTCTACAGAGTGACTCCCTTTTCACACCTAGGTGTTACTTCCGGTTTGACCTTGACCTTGACCTCGCCCTCGAGACTACCTCACCCTTGACCCCCCAACCAATACCCCCGCCCACGACCCCCCCCCCTTCGCGACCCCCCGTCGCGCCGCGCGCCCGCCCGCGCGCCCGCCCGCGCCCTTCGCGACCCCCGCCCGCGCCTTCTGCTGCGCCTTCTGTAGCGTCGTCCGGATCGCCCCCGCGCCCCGAATTTTTTTCCGATTTTTTTCGAATTTTTTTTGAATTTCATTTTCTTGTGCTCTCCATCTCCTCGGATCAAATTTTTGAGGTTCCCCCTCTCACTTTCACCCCATCCCAAAATTTCTCGAAATCAAAGTCTCCATCTCCTCGGATCAAGTTTTTTTTGGATCCCCCCTATGGGGTTTTTTTGGATTGCCCCTCCCACTTTCGCCCCCAATCCCAAAAATTTCTCGATAATACAAGTTTTTTGGATTCTCCCATATGGGGGTTTTCGAAATTCAAATGAACTCCTCCTATGGGGGCATGCTTACTACAGGTCTAAACAAGTCAAATGACCTAAGAAGGGTGTTTACTCGGCGGTCAGTGATGTCACGCGCACACAGGTTGAATCAGGTCGACCATATGTCAGTGACGTCACACGATGACCCCACACACACAGGCTGAAACTTGTTGAGCCTTTTAGTTCATTAAAGTTAATAAGGGGACATAGTACCTACATCATAGGGAAAACATTTTCACTCTTAACCCAAATTTTTCATCATCAGAAAGTCGCATTTTTTTCATTAATACCCACAATTTCTTTACAAAATACAACACAACATTATCACAAAAAAACTAACTCAAACTAACCCAAAGTTAATAAGGGGACACAGCACATCAGAAAAAGTCACAAAAACTAACTCAAACACTTTTACTTTGAACATCACCAAAACACTCTCATAAATCATTTGAATACTCACATAAACACCTTTGAACACCTTCAAAACACTTTTGAACACCTTCAAAAACACCTTTGAACATTTTCAATCAACACTGAAACACTTCCAAAAAACACAATTTGAGTACTCCCAATTACACCACTGAATACTACTAAAACACCGCTGAATTCAATCAAAACACCCTTCAACACCTTCAAACACCCTTGAACACCTTCAAAACACTCTTGAACACCTTCAAAAACACCTTTGAACATTTTCAATCAACACTGAAACACTTCCAAAAAACACAATTTGATTACTCCCAATTACACCACTGAATACTACTAAAACACCGCTGAATTCAATCAAAACACCCTTCAACACCTTCAAAACACCTTTGAACACCTTCAAAACACCTTTGAACACCTTCAAAACACTCTCATAATCATTTGAACACACTCAAAACACCTTTGAATAACCTCAAAACACCTTCGAACACCTTCAAAACACCCTTGAACACCTTCAAAACACCCTTGAACACCTTCAAAACACCCTTGATCACCTTCAAAAAACAACATTTGAACACACTCAATACACCTTTGAACACCTTTGAACATTTCCAAAACACTATTTGAGTACTCCCAATTACACCACTGAATACTACTAAAACACGCTGAATTCAATCAAAACACCCTTGATCACCTTCAAAAAACGACATTTGAACACACTCAAAACACCTTTGAACACCTTTGAACATTTCCAAAACACTATTTGAGTACTCCCAAATAAGATTTGACATCTCTAATTTATCTGCACTTACACATTTCATTAAATTACAACTCGTCCCTCAGTCTCCAGACTAGGCATTTTCTCGTTTTTACCCTTTTAGTTCATTAAAGTTATTAAGGGGACACAATACATCAGAAAAAAAGTCACAAAAACTAACTCAAACACTTTACTTTGAACATCCCCAAAACACTCTCATAATCATTTGAATACTCACATAAACACCCTTGAACACCTTCAAAACACCTTTGAATATCGTTTTTAAACTAATTTCATCATAACCCACTTGTATCATCTTTTTTTTCGGTAACTCTAATTCGACTACACTACCCTCATCAATTACCAAAAAATTTTACTCGTTTTAACTAATGTCATCACTGTAACCAAGATTTTCACAAAAAACTGACACCTAACACACACGCACACACACACACCCCACATCACCCACAACCCACAATTTTTTCTCGTTTTAACTAATTTCATCAGAAAGTCACAACAACCCACAACCCACAACACCCACAACCCACAGCACCCACAACACCCACAACCCACAATACCCCACAATTTTTTCTCGTTTTAACCCTTTTAGTTCATTAAAGTTAATAAGGGGACACAGTACATCAGAAAAAGGCACAACACCCACAACCCACTTCACCCACACCCCACAACACCCCACATCACCCACATCCCACAATTTTTTATCATTTTAACTAATTTCATCAGAAAAAGTCACAGAAACAACCCACTTATATCATCTTTTTCGGTATCTCTAATTCGACTACATTACCCACAACCCTCATCAATTACCAATTTATTCACATTTTTTCCCCCTTTCTTTTTACTGAATCTTAAAAGTAATACACATTCCTCCCTACAGTACTAAAATTCTAATAAAATCCTCTCCATACCCATCTCCTTGTATCCACATAAATTAATATTATACTCGCATCAACTACCCAACTATTGCGACATGTTTCAACACCCTCCATTCTTTTCAAATATATCATAACTTTTCATTTCTATAATTTCTTTTTAAAATATTCACACATTACCTTTACATTCAGTAAAATCTCCCCATATTTCTAATTACAACCCTCCCCATACACCTCGCCATCTCACTCGCATTTCTTCACATCCACTCACCCATCTCCCAACACACCTCTTCTGAACAAACACAAAATCACATTTCACATCCACAAATGCATCTCAAATCCACTAAAATCACTATAATCAAGATATTCACAAAACTCTATGACCACCTAACACACACACACACACACACACACACACACACCTAACCTTAACCGAACCTAACCTAACCTATCTTAACTAACCTAACCTAGCCGAACCTATCCTAACCGTTCCTAACCTATCCTAACCTAACCTTACCTAACCCAACCTAACCTAACCTAACCCAACCTAACCCAACCTAACCTAACCTACCCTACCCTAACCTACTATCCTAACCTAAAATATATTGGAACACTTCCAAAATACATTAGAGTACTCCAGAATTACTTTGAACGACTCCATTTTTGTATATTTCCAAATTAGTTTTGAAAACTTTATCGTAAAATCGAACATTATTTTCTTGTTGGTAAACACACTCAATGGTAGAAATATTTACTCGATTTCCGAATAGAAACACTTTCCTCGCTCTGAGAGAATCATTGAGCTTATATGCCTTACCCCAAAAGTATTGCGTCATGATTTTTGTACACCCCTTCCCCCTCCGACGCCACATGTAATGCGGTTCACACCCAAGGTAGAAAATCACACGGCCATCTCCTTACCCTACACCTGCGTCAACTCAGGACAGACAGACGCCATGAAATGCGGTTCACATCCAAGGTAGATTTAAGATAATCATCGCCTTACCGAACACCTGAATCAACTCACCTAACCGAACCTAACCTGACCTATCCTAGCCTAACCTAACCTAGCCTAACCTAACCTAGCCTAACCTAACCTAGCCTAACCTAACCTAGCCTAACCTAACCTAACCTATCTTAACCTAACCTAGCCTAGCCTAACCTAACTTAACCTATCCTAACCTAACCTTACCTAACCTAGCCTAACCTAACCTATCCTAACCTAACCTAACCTAACCAAACACCATCAAACACCTCCGAATACTCCCCAAAACACTACTGATTACTACCAAATCACCACTGAATACTACCAAATCACAATCAAAATCACCAGAAACTCAGTTTAACATCACCATCCAACTTCCTTTTTATAGAAATCCCCTCAAATCACTATAACCAAGAAGCCAACCTAATCTAACCTTTTCCTAACCTAACCCAACCTAACCTAACCTAACCGAACCTAACCTCACCTTACCTAACCTAACCTAACCGAACCTAACCTAACCTAACCTAGCCTAACCTAACCGAACCTATCCTAACCTAACCTAACACCATCAAACACCTCCGAATACTCCCCAAAACACTACCGATTACTACCAAATCACCACTGAATACTACCAAATCACCGTCAAATCACCAGAAACTAAGTTTATCATCACCATCCAACATCCTTTTTATAGAATGAATATTCTTACCGCATTTTATGTTGCATATCACATTTCCTCTTCCACATCATCCCTAAACATCCTTCCTTATTCATTCCGTTTATCTCCTAGAGTTGTTTTAACCTCCGACGGGACCATCATGACATTAGGAGCCAGAGTGTAGTAGGTGGTGTTGGAGTGGTGATGGTTCCTCTGGTTCCTACGTCGTGATGGTCCCGTCGGGGGTTAAAACAACTCTAGGAGATATACGGAATGAATAAGGAAGGATGTTTAGGGATGATGTGGAAGAGGAAATGTGATATGCAACATAAAATGCGGTAAGAATATTCATTCTATAAAAAGGATGTTGGATGGTGATGATAAACTTAGTTTCTTGTGATTTGACGGTGATTTGGTAGTATTCAGTGGTGATTTGGTAGTAATCAGTAGTGTTTTGGGAGTATTCGGAGGTGTTTGAAGGTGTTAGGATAGGTTAGGTTAGGTTAGGATAGGTTAGGTTAGGTTAGGTTAGGTTAGGATAAGTTAGGTCAGGTTAGGTTAGGTTAGGTTAGGATAGGTTAGGTTAGGTTAGATTTGGTTAGGTTAGGATAAGTTAGATCAGGTTATGTTAGGTTAGGTTAGGATAAGTTAGGTCAGGTTAGGTTAGGTTAGGTTAGGATAAGTTAGGTTAGGTAATGTTAGGTTAGGTTAGGTTAGGTTCGGTTAGGTTAGGTTAGGTTAGGATAAGTTAGGTTATGTTAGGTTATGTTAGGTAATGTTAGGTTAGGTTAGGTTAGGTTAGGTGATTTGGTAGTAATCATTAGTGTTTTGGGGAGTATTCGGAGGTGTTTGATGGGGCTAGGTTAGGATAGGTTAGGTTAGGCTAGGTTAGGTAAGGTTAGGTTAAGTTGAGTAATGTTAGGTTAGGTTCGGTTAGGTTAGGTTCGGTTAGGTTAGGAAAAGGTTAGGTTAGGTTGGGTTCTTGGTTATAGAGATTTGAGGGGATTTCTATAAAAAGGAAGTTGGATGGTGATGTTAAACTTAGTTTCTGGTAATTTTGACGGTGATTTGGTAGTATTCACTGGTGATTTGGTAGTAATCAGTAGTGTTTTGGGGAGTATTCGGAGGTGTTTGATGGTGTTAGGTTAGGTTAGGATAGGTTCTGTTAGGTTAGGTTAGGTTAGGTTAGGTTAGGTTAGGCTAGGCTAGGTTAGGTTAGGTTAGGTTAGGTAAAGGTTAGGTTAGGTTGGGTTCTTGGTTATAGTGATTTGAGGGGATTTCTATAAAAAGGAAGTTGGATGGTGATGTTAAACTTAGTTTCTGGTGATTTTGATTGTGATATGGTAGTATTCAGTGGTGATTTGGTAGTAATCAGTAGTGTTTTGGGGAGTATTCGGAGGTGTTTGATGGTGTTAGGTTAGGTTAGGTTAGAATAGGTTAGGTTAGGCTAGGTTAGGTAAGGTTAGGTTAGGATAGGTTAAGTTAGGTTAGGTTAGGTTAGGCTGGGTTAAGATAGGTTAGGTTAGGTTAGGTTAGGTTAGGTTAAGTTAGGTTAGGTTAAGATAGGTTAGGCTAGGTTAGGTTAGGCTTGGTTAGGTTAGGCTAGGATAGGTCAGGTTAGGTTCGGTTAGGTGAGTTGATTCAGGTGTTCGGTAAGGCGATGATTATCTTAAATCTACCTTGGACGTGAACCGCATTTCATGGCGTCTGTCTGTCCTGAGTTGACGCAGGTGTAGGGTAAGGAGATGGCCGTGTGATTTTCTACCTTGGGTGTGAACCGCATTACATGGTGGCGTCGGAGGGGGAAGGGGTGTACAAAAATCATGACGCAATACTTTTGGGGTAAGGCATATAAGCTCAATGAGTCTCTCAGAGCGAGGAAAGTGTTTCTATTCGGAAATCGAGTAAATATTTCTACCATTGAGTGTGTTTACCAACAAGAAAATAATGTTCGATTTTACGATAAAGTTTTCAAAACTAATTTGGAAATATCCAAAAATGGAGTCGTTCAAAGTAATTCTGGAGTACTCTAATGTATTTTGGAAGTGTTCCAATATATTTTAGGTTAGGATAGTAGGTTAGGGAAGGGTAGGTTAGGTTTGGTTGGGTTAGGTTAGGTTAGGTTGGGTTAGGTAAGGTTAGGTTAGGATAGGTTAGGAACGGTTAGGATAGGTTCGGCTAGGTTAGGTTAGGTTAGGATTAGGTAGGTGTGTGTGTGTGTGTGTGTGTGTGTGTTAGGTGGTCATAGAGTTTTGTGAATATCTTGATTATAGTGATTTTAGTGGATTTGAGATGCATTTGTGGATGTGAAATGTGATTTTGTGTTTGTTCAGAAGAGGTGTGTTGGGAGATGGGTGAGTGGATGTGAAGAAATGCGAGTGAGATGGCGAGGTGTATGGGGAGGGTTGTAATTAGAAATATGGGGAGATTTTACTGAATGTAAAGGTAATGTGTGAATATTTTAAAAAGAAATTATAGAAATGAAAAGTTATGATATATTGGAAAAGAATGGAGGGTGTTGAAACATGTCGCAATAGTTGGGTAGTTGATGCGAGTATAATATTAATTTATGTGGATACAAGGAGATGGGTATGGAGAGGATTTTATTAGAATTTTAGTACTGTAGGGAGGAATGTGTATTACTTTTAAGATTCAGTAAAAAGAAGGGGAAAAAAAATGTGAATAAATTGGTAATTGATGAGGGTTGTGGGTAATGTAGTCGAATTAGAGATACCGAAAAAGATGATATAAGTGGGTTGTTTTTGTGACTTTTTCTGATGAAATTAGTTAAAACGAGAAAAAATTGTGGGATGTGGGTGATGTGGGGTGTTGTGTGGTGTGGGTGAAGTGGGTTGTGGGTGTTGTGCCTTTTTCTGATGTACTGTGTCCCCTTATTAACTTTAATGAACTAAAAGGGTTAAAACGAGAAAAAATTGTGGGTTGTGGGGTGTTGTGGGTTGTGGGTGTTGTGGGTGCTGTGGGTTGTGGGTGTTGTGGGTGTTGTGGGTGTTGTGGGTTGTTGTTGTTGTGACTTTCTGATGAAATTAGTTAAAACGAGAAAAAATTGTGGGTTGTGGGTGATGTGGGGTGTGTGTGTGCGTGTGTGTTAGGTGTCAGAGTTTTTTGTGAAAATCTTTGTTACAGTGATGACATTAGTTAAAACGAGTAAAATTTGTTGGTAATTGATGAGGGTAGTGTAGTCGAATTAGAGTTACCGAAAAAAAAGATGATACAAGTGGGTTGTGATGAAATTAGTTTAAAAACGATATTCAAAGGTGTTTTGAAGGTGTTCAAGGGTGTTTATGTGAGTATTCAAATGATTATGAGAGAGTTTTGGGGATGTTCAAAGTAAAGTGTTTGAGTTAGTTTTTGTGACTTTTTTTCTGATGTATTGTGTCCCCTTAATAACTTTAATTAATGAACTAAAAGGGTAAAAACGAGAAAATGCCTAGTCTGGAGACTGAGGGATGAGTTGTAATTTAATGAAATGTTTAAGTGCAGATAAATTAGAGATGTCAAATTTTATTTGGGAGTACTCAAATAGTGTTTTGGAAATGTTCAAAGGTGTTCAAAGGTGTTTTGAGTGTGTTCAAATGTCGTTTTTTGAAGGTGATCAAGGGTGTTTTGATTGAATTCAGCGTGTTTTAGTAGTATTCAGTGGTGTAATTGGGAGTACTCAAATAGTGTTTTGGAAATGTTCAAAGGTGTTCAAAGGTGTATTGAGTGTGTTCAAATGTTGTTTTTTGAAGGTGATCATGGGTGTTTTGATTGAATTCAGCGTGTTTTAGTAGTATTCAGTGGTGTAATTGGGAGTACTCAAATAGTGTTTTGGAAATGTTCAAAGGTGTTCAAAGGTGTTTTGAGTGTGTTCAAATGTTGTTTTTTGAAGGTGATCAAGGGTGTTTTGAAGGTGTTCAAAGGTGTTTTGAGGTTATTCAAAGGTGTTTTGAGTGTGTTCAAATGATTATGAGAGTGTTTTGAAGGTGTTCAAAGGTGTTTTGAAGGTGTTCAAGGGTGTTTGAAGGTGTTGAAGGGTGTTTTGATTGAATTCAGCGGTGTTTTAGTAGTATTCAATGGTGTAATTGGGAGTACTCAAATTGTGTTTTTTGAAAGTGTTTCAGTGTTGATTGAAAATGTTCAAAGGTGTTTTTGAAGGTGTTCAAAGGTGTTTATGTGAGTATTCAAATGATTTATGAGAGTGTTTTGGTGATGTTCAAAGTAAAAGTGTTTGAGTTAGTTTTTGTGACTTTTTCTGATGTGCTGTGTCCCATTATTAACTTTGGGTTAGTTTGAGTTATTTTTTGTGTGATAATGTTGTGCTGTATTTTGTAAAGAAATTGTGGGTATTAACGAAAAAAATGCGACTTTCTGATGATAAAAAATTTGGGTTAAGAGTGAAAATGTTTTCCCTATAATGTAGGTACTATGTCCCCTTATTAACTTTAATGAACTAAAAGGCTCAACATGTTTCAGCCTGTGTGTGTGGGGTCATCGTGTGACGTCACTGACATAGGGTCGACCTGATTCAACCTGTGTGCGCGTGACGTCACTGACCGCCGAGTAAACACCCTTCTTAGGTCATTTGACTTGTTTAGACCTGTAGTAAGCATGCCCCCATAGGAGGAGTTCATTTGAATACTTACCCCATAGGGGGGGTGATTCCAAAAACTTGATCCGAGGAATTGGAGAATTTCGAAAACCCCATAGGGGGGAATCCAAAAACTTGCATTATCGAGAAAATTTGATCCGAGGAAGTAGAGTCCTTTTTATTATCGAGAAATTTTGGGAAATGGGGGTTGGGGGTGGAAGGAGGGATAATCCAAAAAACCTTGATCCAAGGAGATGGAGAACTTCGAAAACTCCCATAGGGGAGAATCCAAAAAACTTGTATTATCAAAAAATTTTTGGGGTTGGGGGTGAAAGTGGGAGGGGCAATCCAAAAAATCCCCATAGGGGGGATCAAAAAAAAAACTTCATCCGAGGAGATGGAGACTTTGATTTCGAGAAATTTTGGGATGGGGGTGAAAGTGAGAGGGGAAACCTCAAAAATTTGATCCGAGGAGATGGAGAGCACAAGAAAATGAAATTCCAAAAAAATTCGAAAAAAATCTGAAAAAATTCGGGGCGCGGGGGCGATCCGGACGACGCTACAGAAGGCGCAGCAGAAGGCGCGGGCGGGGGTCGCGAAGGGCGCGGGCGGGCGCGCAGCGCGATGGGGGGTCGCGAAAGGGGGGGGGTCGTGGGCGGGGGTAATGGTTGGGGGGTCAAGGGTGAGGTAGTCTCGAGGGCGAGGTCAAGGTCAAACCGGAAGTAACACGTAGGTGTGAAAAGGGAGTCACTCTGTAGAAGGTCCTAGACCGGAAGGAGCCCCCCAGAGGAAGGCCTAAACCGGAAGGAGCCTCCCAGAGGAAGGCCTAAACCGGAAGGAGCCCCCCCAGAGGAAAAAATGACTACTTATATATATATATATTGTTTATTTTTTATTATTATCACACTGGCCGATTCCCACCAAGGCAGGGTGGCCCGAAAAAGAAAAACTTTCACCATCATTCACTCCATCACTGTCTTGCCAGAAGGGTGCTTTACACTACAGTTTTTAAACTGCAACATTAACACCCCTCCTTCAGAGTGCAGGCACTGTACTTCCCATCTCCAGGACTCAAGTCATTTGTCTCCATTCACTCCTATCAAACACGCTCACGCATGCCTGCTGGAAGTCCAAGCCCCTCGCACACGAAACCTCCTTTACCCCCTCCCTCCAACCTTTCCTAGGCCGACCCCTACCCCACCTTCCTTCCACTACAGACTGATACACTCTTGAAGTCATTCTGTTTCGCTCCATTCTCTCTATATGTCCGAACCACCTCAACAACCCTTCCTCAGCCCTCTGGACAACAGTTTTGGTAATCCCGCACCTCCTCCTAACTTCCAAACTACGAATTCTCTGCATTATATTCACACCACACATTGCCCTCAGACATGACATCTCCACTGCCTCCAGCCTTCTCCTCGCTGCAACATTCATCACCCATGCTTCACACCCATATAAGAGCGTTGGTAAAACTATACTCTCATACATTCCCCTCTTTGCCTCCAAGGACAAACTTCTTTGTCTCCACAGACTCCTAAGTGCACCACTCACTCTTTTTCCCTCATCAATTCTATGATTCACCTCATCTTTCATAGACCCATCTGCTGACATGTCCACCACCAAGTATCTGAATACGTTCACCTCCTCCATACTCTCTCCCTCCAATCTGATATTCAATCTTTCATCACCTAATCTTTTTGTTATCCTCATAACCTTACTCTTTCCTGTATTCACCTTTAATTTTCTTCTTTTGCACACCCTACCAAATTCATCCACCAATCTCTGCAACTTCTCTTCAGAATCTCCCAAGAGCACAGTGTCATCAGCAAAGAGCAGCTGTGACAACTCCCACTTTGTGTGTGATTCTTTATCTTTTAACTCCACGCCTCTTGCCAAGACCCTCGCATTTACTTCTCTTACAACCCCATCTATAAATATATTAAACAACCACGGTGACATCACATATCCTTGTCTAAGGCCTACTTTTACTGGGAAAAAATTTCCCTCTTTCCTACATACTCTAACTTGAGCCTCACTATCCTCGTAAAAACTCTTCACTGCTTTCAGTAACCTACCTCCAACACCATACACTTGCAACATCTGCCACATTGCCCCCCTATCCACCCTGTCATACGCCTTTTCCAAATCCATAAATGCCACAAAGACCTCTTTAGCCTTATCTAAATACTGTTCACTTATATGTTTCACTGTAAACACCTGGTCCACACACCCCCTACCTTTCCTAAAGCCTCCTTGTTCATCTGCTATCCTATTTTCCGTCTTACTCTTAATTCTTTCTATTATAACTCTACCATACACTTTACCAGGTATACTCAACAGACTTATCCCCCTATAATTTTTGCACTCTCTTTTATCCCCTTTGCCTTTATACAAAGGAACTATGCATGCTCTCTGCCAATCCCTAGGTACCTTACCCTCTTCCATACATTTATTAAATAATTGCACCAACCACTCCAAAACTATATCCCCACCTGCTTTTAACATTTCTATCTTTATCCCATCAATCCCAGCTGCCTTACCCCCTTTCATTTTACCTACTGCCTCACGAACTTCCCCCACACTCACAACTGGCTCTTCCTCACTCCTACAAGATGTTATTCCTCCTTGCCCTATACACGAAATCACAGCTTCCCTATCTTCATCAACATTTAACAATTCCTCAAAATATTCCCTCCATCTTCCCAATACCTCTAACTCTCCATTTAATAACTCTCCTCTCCTATTTTTAACTGACAAATCCATTTGTTCTCTAGGCTTTCTTAACTTGTTAATCTCACTCCAAAACTTTTTCTTATTTTCAACAAAATTTGTTGATAACATCTCACCCACTCTCTCATTTGTTCTCTTTTTACATTGCTTCACCACTCTCTTAACCTCTCTCTTTTTCTCCATATACTCTTCCCTCCTTGCATCACTTCTACTTTGTAAAAACTTCTCATATGCTAACTTTTTCTCCCTTACTACTCTCTTTACATCATCATTCCACCAATCGCTCCTCTTCCCTCCTGCACCCACTTTCCTGTAACCACAAACTTCTGCTGAACACTCTAACACTACATTTTTAAACCTACCCCATACCTCTTCGACCCCATTGCCTATGCTCTCATTAGCCCATCTATCCTCCAATAGCTGTTTATATCTTACCCTAACTGCCTCCTCTTTTAGTTTATAAACCTTCATCTCTCTCTTCCCTGATGCTTCTATTCTCCTTGTATCCCATCTACCTTTTACTCTCAGTGTAGCTACAACTAGAAAGTGATCTGATATATCTGTGGCCCCTCTATAAACATGTACATCCTGAAGTCTACTCAACAGTCTTTTATCTACCAATACATAATCAAACAAACTACTGTCATTTCGCCCTACATCATATCTTGTATACTTATTTATCCTCTTTTTCTTAAAATATGTATTACCTATAACTAAACCCCTTTCTATACAAAGTTCAATCAAAGGGCTCCCATTATCATTTACACCTGGCACCCCAAACTTACCTACCACACCCTCTCTAAAAGTTTCTCCTACTTTAGCATTCAAGTCCCCTACCACAATTACTCTCTCACTTGGTTCAAAGGCTCCTATACATTCACTTAACATCTCCCAAAATCTCTCTCTCTCCTATGCATTCCTCTCTTCTCCAGGTGCATACACGCTTATTATGACCCACTTCTCGCATCCAACCTCTACTTTAATCCACATAATTCTTGAATTTACACATTCATATTCTCTTTTCTCCTTCCATAACTGATCATTTAACATTACTGCTACCCCTTCCTTTGCTCTAACTCTCTCAGATACTCCAGATTTAATCCCATTTATTTCCCCCCACCGAAACTCTCCTACCCCCTTCAGCTTTGTTTCGCTTAGGGCCAGGATATCCAACTTCTTTTCATTCATAACATCAGCAATCATCTGTTTCTTGTCATCCGCACTACATCCACGCACATTTAAGCATCCCAGTTTTATAAAGTTTTTCTTCTTCTCTTTTTTAGTAAATGTCTACAGGAGAAGGGGTTACTAGCCCATTGCTCCCGGCATTTTAGTCGCCTCATACGACACGCATGGCTTACGGAGGAAAGATTCTTTTCCACTTCCCCATGGACAATAGAAGAAATAAAGAAGAACAAGAGCTATTTAGAAAAAGGAGAAAAACCTAGATGTATGTATATATATATGCATGTGCGTGTCTGTGAAGTGTGACCAAAGTGTAAGTAGGAGTAGCAAGATATCCCTGTTATCTAGCGTGTTTATGAGACAGAAAAAGAAACCAGCAATCCTACCATCATGCAAAACAGTTACAGGTTTTTGTTTCACAGTTATCTGGCAGGATGGTAGTACTTCCCTGGGTGGTTGCTGTCTACCAACCTAATATAATATTATAATATTATAATATTATAGTATTATAATATTATAATATTAACACATCGGCAGTTTCCCACTAAGGCAGTGTGGCCTGAAAAAGAAAAACTTTCATCATTCACTCCATCACTGTCTTGCCAGAAGGGTGCTTTACACTACAGTTTTTGAACTGCAACATTAACACCCCTCCTTCAGAGTGCAGACACTGTACTTCCCATCTCCAGGACTCAAGTCCGGCCTGCCGGTTTCCCTGAATACCTTCATAAATGTTACTTTGCTCACACTCCAACAGCACGTCAAGTATTAAAAACCATTTGTCTCCATTCACTCCTATCAAACACGCTCACGCATGCCTGCTGGAAGTCCAAGCCCCTCGCACACAAAACCTCCTTTACCCCCTCCCTCCAACCTTTCCTAGGCCGACCCCTACCCCGCCTTCCTTCCACTACAGACTGATACACTCTTGAAGTCATTCTGTTTCGCTCCATTCTCTCTACATGTCCGAACCACCTCAACAACCCTTCCTCAGCCCTCTGGACAACAGTTTTGGTAATCCCGCACCTCCTCCTAATTCCAAACTACGAATTCTCTGCATTATATTCACACCACACATTGCCCTCAGACATGACATCTCCACTGCCTCCAGCCTTCTCCTCGCTGCAACATTCATCACCCATGCTTCACACCCATATAAGAGCGTTGGTAAAACTATACTCTCATACATTCCCCTCTTTGCTTCCGTAAAGTTCTCTGTCTCCACAGACTACTCAGTGCACCACTTGCCTTTTTCCCCTCGTCAATACTATGATTCACCTCATCCTTCATAGACCCTTCTGCTCACACGTCCACTCTCAAATATTTGAACAAATTCACCCCCTCCATACTCTCTCCAATCTGATATCCAATCTTCCGTTACCTAATTTTTTTTGTTACCCTCATCACCTTACTCTTTCCTATATTCACTTTTAACTTCCTTCTTTTATATATCCTACTAAACTCATCCACCAACCTCTGCAACTTCTCTTTAGAATCTCCCAAAAGCACAGTGTCATCAGCAAAGAGCAACTGTGACAATTCCCAGTTTGTGTTAGATTCTTTATCTTTCAACCCCACACCTTTTGCCATCACATGAGCATTCACTTCCCTTACTACTCCATCTATAAATATGTTGAACGACCATGGTGACATCACACATCCCTCTCTAATGCCTATTTTTACTGGGAAATAATACCCCCTCGCCTACATACTCTAACCTGAGCCTCACTATCCTCGTAAAAACTTTTCACCGCTTTCAATAACCTACCTCCTATTCCAAACATTTACAACGTCTGCCACATTGCTCCCCTATCATCCCTATCATATGCCTTTTCCAAATCCATAAATGCCACAAAACTCTCTTTACTCTTATCTTAATACTGTTCACCTGCGTGCTTCACTGCAAACACTTGGTCTACATACCCCCTACCCTTTCTAAAGCCTACTTGTTCATCTGCTATCCTGCTCTCCGTCTTACTCATAAATCTATCAATAACAACTCTATATACACTTTACCAGGTATACCCAACAGACTTTTCCCCCTATAATTTTTTACACTTTCTTTTGTCTTATTTGCCTTTATACAAAGGAGTTGTGCATGCTCTCCTTTAAATAAAAGCACCAACCACTCCAAAACTATATCCCCACCTTCTTTTAATATTTCTATCTTTATCCCAACAATCACAGCTGCTTTACCCCTCTTTCATTCTGCCCACTACCTCACGAACTTTCCCCACACTCACAACTAGTTCTTCTTCACTTTTATATGATGTTATTCCTCCTTGCCCTATACACGAAATCACAGCTTCCCCATCTTCAGCAACATTCAACAATTCCTCAAAATATTCGCTCCATCTTCCCGATACCTCTAACTCAACATTTAATAACTCTCTTCTCCTATTTTTAATTAACATATCCATTCTTTCCCTAGGCTTTCTCAACTTATTAATCTCATTGCAAAACTTTTCATATTTTCAGCAAAATTTGTTGACATCTCACTCTCTCATTTGCTCTCTTTTTACATTGCTTCACCACTCTTAACCACTCTATTTCTCTACATATACTCTTCCATCCTTGCACCACTTCTACTTTGTAAAAACCTCTCTTATGCTAACTTTTTCTCTCTTACTCCTCTCTCATTCCACCACTCTTCTTCCCTCCCACACCCACTTCCCTGTAACCACAAACTTCTGCTGAACACTAACACTATATTCTTAAACTTACCCCATACATCTTCTACCCCATTGCCTGTATTCTCAGCAGCTCATCTGTTCTCCAACAGTTGTTTATATCTTACCCTAACTGCCTCCTCCTTTAGTTTATAAACGTGCTGCTTCCATTTTCCATGTAACCCTTCTGTCTTTTACTCTCACTGTAGCTTCAACTATAAGGTGATCTGATATATCTGTGGTCCCTCTATAAACGTGTACATCCTGAAGTCTACCCAACAATCTTTTATCCACCAATACATAGTCCAACAAACGACTGTCATTTCGCCCTACATCATATCTTGTATACTCTTAACTTTTATCTTTAACCAAACCTTTTTCTATACGAAGTTCAATTAAATGCTCCCCAAACTTACCTACCACACCCTCTCTAAATGCTTCTCCTACTTTAGCATTTAGGTTCCCTACCACAATTACTCTCTCACTTGGCTCAAACGTTCCTACACACTCGCTTAACTTCTCCCAAAATCTCTCCTCTACGCTCCTCTCTTCTCCAGGTGCATACACACTTATTATGACCCACTTTTCATGTCCGACCCTTATTTTAATCCACATAATCCATGAATTTATACATATGGAGAGTTAGAGGTATTGGGAAGATGGAGGGAATATTTTGAGGAATTGTTAAATGTTGATGAAGATAGGGAAGCTGTGATTTCGTGTATAGGGCAAGGAGGAACATCTTGTAGGAGTGAGGAAGAGCCAGTTGTGAGTGTGGGGGAAGTTCGTGAGGCAGTAGGTAAAATGAAAGGGGGTAAGGCAGCCGGGATTGATGGGATAAAGATAGAAATGTTAAAAGCAGGTGGGGATATAGTTTTGGAGTGGTTGGTGCAATTATTTAATAAATGTATGGAAGAGGGTAAGGTACCTAAGGATTGACAGAGAGCATGCATAGTTCCTTTGTATAAAGGCAAAGGGGATAAAAGAGAGTGCAAAAATTATAGGGGGATAAGTCTGTTGAGTATACCTGGCAAAGTGTATGGTAGAGTTATTATTGAAAGAATTAAGAGTAAGACAGAGAATAGGATAGCAGATGAACAAGGAGGCTTTAGGAAAGGTAGGGGGTGTGTGGTCCAGGTGTTTACAATGAAACATATAAGTGAACAGTATTTAGATAAGGCTAAAGAGGTCTTAGTGGCATTTATGGATTTGGAAAAGGCGTATGACAGGGTGGATAGGGGGGCAATGTGGCAGATGTTGCAGGTGTATGGTGTAGGAGGTAGGTTACTGAAAGCAGTGAAGAGTTTTTACGAGGATAGTGAGGCTCAAGTTAGAGTATGTAGGAAAGAGGGAAATTATTTCCCAGTAAAAGTAGGCCTTAGACAAGGATGTGTGATGTCACCGTGGTTGTTTAATATATTTATAGATGGGGTTGTAAGAGAAGTAAATGCGAGGGTCTTGGCAAGAGGCGTGGAGTTAAAAGATAAAGAATCACACATAAAGTGGGAGTTGTCACAGTTGCTCTTTGCTGATGACACTGTGCTCTTGGGAGATTCTGAAGAGATGTTGCAGAGGTTGGCGGATGAATTTGGTAGGGTGTGCAAAAGAAGAAAATTAAAGGTGAATACAGGAAAGAGTAAGGTTATGAGGATAACACAAAGATTAGGTGATGAAAGATTGGATATCAGATTGGAGGGAGAGAGTATGGAGGAGGTGAATGTATTCAGATATTAGGGAGTGGACGTGTCAGCGGATGGGTCTATGAAAGATGAGGTGAATCATAGAATTGATGAGGGGAAAAGGGTGAGTGGTGCACTTAGGAGTCTCTGGAGACAAAGAACTTTGTCCTTGGAGGCAAAGAGGGGAATGTATGAGAGTATAGTTTTACCAACGCTCTTATATGGGTGTGAAGCATGGGTGATGAATGTTGCAGCGAGGAGAAGGCTGGAGGCAGTGGAGATGTCATGTCTGAGAGCAATGTGTGGTGTGAATATAATGCAGAGAATTCGTAGTTTGGAAGTTAGCAGGAGGTGCGGGATTACCAAAACTGTTGTCCAGAGGGCTGAGGAAGGGTTGTTGAGGTGGTTCGGACATGTAGAGAGAATGGAGCGAAACAGAATTACTTCAAGAGTGTATCAGTCTGTAGTGGAAGGAAGGCGGGGTAGGGGCCGGCCTAGGAAAGGTTGGAGGGAGGGGGTAAAGGAGTTTTGTGTGCGAGGGGCTTGGACTTCCAGCAGGCATGCATGAGCATGTTTGATAGGAGTGAATGGAGACAAATGGTTTTTAATACTTGACGTGCTGTTGGAGTGTGAGCAAAGTAACATTTATGAAGGGGTTCAGGGAAACCGGCAGGCCGGACTTGAGTCCTGGAGATGGGAAGTACAGTGTCTGCACTCTGAAGGAGGGGTGTTAATGTTGCAGTTTAAAAACTGTAGTGTAAAGCACCCTTCTGGCAAGACAGTGATGGAGTGAATGATGGTGAAAGTTTTTCTTTTTCGGGCCACCCTGCCTTGGTGGGAATCGGCCAGTGTGATAATAAAAATAATAAATAATAATTAGTAGATGATAGTGAATAATGATAGTAATTGTGTTAAGAAGAAAACCAGGAATTGCCTAGTTATTTTATGAAAGAAAAGCCTAAATAGGAGAGTTTACACAGGCATATTAACTGACACTAAGAGTATTTCCTTAATATTTTGGAAAGTTCTGTGACACCGATTGACAAATTGAGGGATTTATTCCCTCTGTTTCATCAGTTAGAAGGTTGTTCACATTGGCTGCATTCTGTATGTAAACGATCGACTCTTGTAATGTAACTTATGTCACATGACCTGTTTGCAGCTGTTAGAAGCCTAGGGCTGGCTATTAACTATCTCCTTGTTATTTTACCTCATGCTATTTGCAGACTGTAGCGCCTAGTGCACCCGACCCCATATGGGGTGGGGTATGGGGGGACCAGTGTGTGGTTGGCATTCCCCTGGCCTCTCTTCCTCAGTCAGAGGCTGGTGCCACGTTGCTACTATACTCTGAAAAAACTTACTCTTTCTTCTGTTGCTGCCCTTGCACAGCTCCTGATGACGGACTAAGAAGTGTGAAAGTACTTGAGTTAAAGATTATTGCAACCCCCAGTTCCCCCGTGGCTTGTCTTGCATTGTTAAGATCGTCTGTCTGAAAATTTTTCCATATACATATACATATATATATATATATATATATATATATATATATATATATATATATATATACATGTGCGTGTGTGTGTGTGTGTGTGTGTGTGTGTGTGTGTGTGTGTGTGTGTGTGTGTGTTTCTGTGTACTCGCCTATTTGTGGTTGCAGAGGTCGATTCATAGCTCCTGGCCCTGCCTCTTCATTGATTGCTACTAGGTCCTCTCCTTGCTCCATGAGCTTTATCAAACCTCGTCTTAAAACTATGTATGGTTCCCGCCTCCACTATGTCACTTTCTAGGCCATTCCACTGCCTGACTACTCTATGACTGAAGAAATACTTCCTAACATCCCTTTGATTCATCTGAGTCTTCAACTTTCAATTGTGACCTTTTGTTTGTGTCCCATCTCTGGAACATCCCGTCTTTGTCCTCTTGTCTATTCTGCGCAGTATTTTACATGTCGTTATCATGTCTCCCCTGACCCTCCTGTCCTCCAGTGTCGTCAGGCCGATTTCCCTTAACCTTTCTTCGTTGGACAATCCCCTTACCTCTGGGACTAGTCGTGTTGCTAATCTTTGCACTTTCTCTAATTTCTTGACGTGCTTGACCAGGTGTGGATTCCAAACTGGTGCTGCATACTCCAGTATGGGCCTGACGTAAATGGTGTACAGAGTCTTAAACGATTCCTTACTGAGGTATCGGAATGCTATCCTTAGGTTTGCCAGACGCCCGTACGCTGCAGCAGTTATCTGATTGATGTGCGCCTCATGAGATATGCTCGGTGTTATACTCACCCCCAGATCTTTTTCCTTGAGTGAAGTTTGCAGTCTTTGGCCACCTAGACTATGCTGTGTCTGCGGTTTTCTTTGCCCTTCCCCAATCTTCATGACTTTGCATTCGGCAGGGTTAAACTCAAGGAGCCAGTTGCTGGACCAGGCTTGTAGCCTGTCCAGGTCTCTCTCTAGTCCTGCCTGTTCCTCGACCGATTTGATTCTCATTAACCTCACATCATCTGCAAACAAGGACACTTCTGAGTCTATCCTTTCTGATATGTCATGCACAGGTCCTAGGACTGACCCCTGTGGAACCCCGCTTGTCACAGGCGCCCACTCTAACACTTCGTCATGTACCATGACGAGTTGTTGCCTCCCTGTCAGGTATTCTCTAATCCATTGAAGTGCCTTTCTTGTTATGTGGGCCTCATCCTCTAGCTTTTTCAGTAACCTCTTGTGAGGAACTGTGTCGAAGGCCTTCTTGCAGCCCAAGAAAATGCAGTCTATCCACCCCTCTCTCTTGTCTTACTTCTGTCACCTTGTCATAATATTCCAGTAGGTTTGTGACATGGGATTTTCCTTCCCTGAAACTGGTGCTTCACCACTCTCCTGATGATCTTCTCCATGACTTTGCATACTATACACGTTAATGACACAGGTCTGTAGTTTAATGCCTCATGTGTCTCCAGTTTTTAAAAACTGGGACTACATTTTCCATCTTTCATACCTCTGGTAGTTGCCCAGTCTCAATGGATGTGCTGAAGATCTTTGTTAATGGCACACAGCATCTCTGCTCCCTCTCCAAGGATCCACAGAGAGATATTTGGTCCCACCACCTTTGAGGTGTCACGTTCACATAGCTTCACCTCCTCCTTGGTTATGTGTACCTCGTCCAGCACTTGTTGGTGTACCCCCCTGTTCTGATTTCCTGGGGTCCTACCGGTTTCCATTGTAAATACTTCTTTAAATTTCGTGTTGAGCTCCTCGCATACCTCTCGGTCGTTTCTTGTGAGCTTTCCATCACCCTTCCTCGGTCTGATTACCTGGTCCTTGACTGATGTTTTCCTCCTGATGTGGCTATACAACAGCTTCGGGTCAGACTTGACTTTCGATGCTATGCCATTTTCATATTGTCGCTGAGCCTCCATTCTTATCTGTGCATATTCGTTTTCTGGCTCTTTGGCTAATCTCTATTTTCCCGAGTTCTTTGTCTTCTGTACCTTTTCCATTCTCTAGTACACCTAGTTTTTGCCTCCCTATACCTTTGGGTGAACAATTCTGCTTCCCTTGGGAACAAACCTCTCCTCTGCCTCCTTGCATTTTGTCACAGTCCATTTCTTGTACTGATTTTCTTGTCAGTTCTCTCTCCCACTGAGTGTCTTGCAGGAAGTTCCTTATGCCTGAGTAGTCCCCCATTTTGTAGTATGGTTTTTCCCATCCTATACCTGCTACTCTCTCCACTTGAAGCTCAACTATGTAGTCAAAGCACAGAACCACATGATCACTAGCTCCTAGGGGCCTTTCATACACGATATCCTCGATGTCCGAACTACTCAAGGTGAATACAAGGTCCAGTCTTGCTGGATCATCCTCACCTCTCTCTCTGGTAGTGTCTCTAACATGTTGATGCACGAGGTTTCCCAGTACCACATCCATCATCTTGGCTCTCCATGTTTTGGGACCCCAATGGGGCTCCAGGTTTTCCCTGTCAATCTCCTTGTGATTGAAATCACCCATAACTAGTAACTTTGCTCCCCCCATGTGAGCTTTCTGGCCACCTCGTCTAGTGTGTCGACCATTGCTCTGTTGCTCTCATCGTGTTTTTCTCTTGGCCTCCTGCAGTTCTGTGGCATGTAGTACATTACTGCAATTATCACCTTATGGCCCTCAGACTGGATTGTTCCTACTAAGTAGTACCTTTCGCCCGTGCCATCCATTCCTTCCATTTTCTCAAAATCCCACTGGTTTTTAATGAGCAGTGCAACTCCTCCCCCCCCCCTCTGTCTTTCCTTAGGATTTGATATCCGGGTGGAAAGATTGCATCTGTTATCATTCTGGTGAGTTTTGTTTCTGTGAGTTCTATTATGTCTTGGGATGTCTCCGTGATTCTTCCATGCCACTCCTTACACTTATTTGTGTGTGTGTGTGTGTGTGTGTGTGTGTGTGTGTGTGTGTGTGTGTGTGTGTGCGTGTGTGTGTGTATGTGTGTGTGTGTGTGTATGTGTGTATGTATGTGTGTATGTGTGTATGTGTGTGTGTGTATGTGTGTGTGTGCGCATGTGTGTGTGTATGTGTGTGTGTGTGTGTGTGTGTGTGTGTGTATGTGTATGTGTGTGTATGTGTGTGTATGTGTGTGTGTGTGTGTATGTGTGTGTGTGTGTGTGTGTGTATGTGTGTGTGTGTGAGTGTATGTTAGTTACCATTTTGTCCTAGGCACATGTCGATTAGACACCAGGCCTGTTGTAGGTGTGTGTAGGTATGTGTGTGTGTGTGTGTGTGTGTACTCACCTAATTGTACTCACCTAATTGTGGTTGCAGGGTCGAGACTCAGCTCCTGGCCCCGCCTCTTCACTGATCGCTACTGGGTCATCCCTCTCTCTGCTTCCTGAGCTTTGTCATACCTCTTCTTAAAACTATGTATGGTTCCTGCCTCCACTACTTCACTTGCTAGGCTATTCCACTTGCTGACAACTCTATGACTGAAGAAATACTTCCTAACGTCCCTGTGACTCGTCTCAGTCTTCAGCTTCCAGTTGTGACCCCTTGTCCCTGTGTCCCCTCTCTGGAACATCCTATCTCTGTCCACCTTGTCTATTCCCCGCAGTATCTTGTATGTCGTTATCATGTCTCCCCTGACCCTTCTGTCCTCCAGTGTCGTCAGTCCGATTTCCTTTAACCTTTCCTCGTACGAGATTCCCTTGAGCTCTGGGACTAGCCTTGCTGCAAACCTTTGTACTTTCTCTAACTTCTTGACGTGCTTGACCAGGTGTGGGTTCCAGACTGGTGCTGCATACTCCAGTATGGGCCTAACATACACAGTGTACAGTGTCTTGAATGATTCCTTATTAAGGTATCGGAACGCTATTCTCAGGTTTGCCAGGCGCCCGTATGCTGCAGCAGTTATTTGGTTGATTTGTGCCTCCTGTGATGTGCTCGGTGTTATGGTCACCCCAAGGTCTTTCTCCCTGAGTGAGGTCTGTAGTCTTTGTCCACCTAGCCTATACTCTGTCTGCGGTCTTCTTTGCCCCTCCCCAATCTTCATGACTTTGCATTTGGCTGGATTGAATTCGAGAAGCCAGTTACTGGACCACATGTCCAGCCTGTCCAGGTCTCTTTGCAGTCCTGCCTCATCCTCGTCCGATTTAATTCTTCTCGTCAACTTCACGTCATCTGCGTGTGTGCGCGCGCGCGCGTGCGTGCGTGTGTACTCACCTAATTGTGGTTGCAGGGGTCGATGCTCAGCTCCTGGCCCCTCCTCTTCACTGAGTGCTACTAGGTCCTCTCTCTCCCTGCTCCATGAGCTTTATCATACTTAATCTTAAAGCTATGTATGGTTCCTGCCTCCACTACTTCACTTGCTAGACTATTCCACTTTCTGACTACTCACTGACTGAAGAAATACTTCCTAACATCCCTTTGACTCATCTGGGTCTTCGACTTCCTAGTGTGACCCCTTGTTTCTGTGTCACCTCTCTGGAACATCCTGTCTGTCCACCTTGTCTATTTCACGCAGTATTTTGTATGTCGTTATCATGTCTCCTCTAACCCTCCTGTCCTCCAGTGTCGTCAGGCCGGTTTCCCTCAACCTTTCTTCCTAGGACATTCCCCTGAGCTCCGGAACTAACCTTGTCGCAAACCTTTGCACTTTCTGTAATTTCTTGACGTGCTTTACTAGGTGTGGGTTCCAAACTGGTGCTACATATTCCTGTATGAGCCTGACGTACACAGTGTACAGTGTCTTGAACGATTCCTTACTAAGGTATCGGAACGCTGTTCTCAGGTTTGTCAGGCGCCCATATGCTGCAGCAGTTAACTTGTTGATGTGTGCTTCCCGAGACAGGCTCAGTTTGTGTGCGCGCGCGCGCGCGCGTGTGTGTGTGTGTGTGTGTGTGTGTGTGTGTGTGTGTGTGTGTGTGTGTGTGTGTGTATGTGTATGTGTGTGTGTGTGTGTATGTGTGTGTACTCACCTAGTTGAGGTTGCGGGGGTCGAGTCCGAGCTCCTGGCCCCGCCTCTTCACTGATCGCTACTAGGTCACTCTCCCTGAGCCGTGAGCTTTATCATACCTGTACTCACCTATTTGTACTCACCTATTTGTGGTTGCAGGGGTCGAGTCCTAGCTCCTGGCCCCGCCTCTTCACCGGTTGCTACTAGACCCTCTCTCTCCCCGCTCCATGAGCTTTATCAAACCTCGTCTTAAAACTGTGTATGGTTCCTGCCTCCACTACGTCATTTTCTAGGTTATTCCACTGCCTTACAACTCTATGACTGAAGAAATACTTCCTACTATCTCTCTGACTCATTTGTGTCTTCAACTTCCAATTGTGGCCTCTTGTTTCTGTGTCCCCTCCCTGGAACATCCTGTCCTTGTCCACCTTGTCTATTCCACGCAGTATTTTATATGTCGTTATCATGTCTCCCCTGACCCTCCTGTCCTCCAGTGTCGTCAGGCCGATTTCCCTTAATCTTTCTTCATAGGACATTCCCCTTAGCTCTGGAACTAACCTTGTTGCAAACCTTTGTACTTTCTCTAGTTTCTTGACGTGCTTTATCAAGTGCGGGTTCCAAACAGGTGCTGCATACTCCAGTATGGGCCTGACATACACGGTGTACAGTGTCTTGAATGATTCCTTACTAAGGTGTCGGAATGCTGTTCTCAGGTTTGCCAGGCGCCCATATGCTGCAGCAGTTATCTGGTTGATATGTGCTTCCGGAGACATGCTCGGTGTTATACTCACCCCAAGATCTTTCTCCTTGAGTGAGGTTTGCAGTCTTTGGCCACCTAGCCTATACTCTGTCTGTGGTCTTCTGTGCCCTTCCCCTATCTTCATGACTTTGCATTTGGCAGGATTAAATTCGAGAAGCCATTTGCTGGACCAGGTGTCCAGTCTGTCCAGGTCTCTTTGAAGTCCTGCCTGGTCCTCATCAGATTTAATTCTCCTCATTAACTTCACATCATCTGCAAACAGGGACACTTCTGAGTCTAACCCTTCCGTCATGTCGTTCACATATACCAAAAATAGCACTGGTCCTAGGACCGACCCCTGTGGGACCCCGCTCGTCACAGGTGCCCACTGTGATACATCATTACGTACCATGACTCGTTGTTGCCTCCCTGTCAGGTATTCTCTGATCCATTGCAGTGCCCTTCCTGTTATATGCGCCTGATGCTCTAGCTTCTGCACTAATCTCTTGTGAGGAACTGTGTCAAAGGCCTTCTTGCAGTCCAAGAAGATGCAATCAACCCACCCCTCTCTCTCTTGTCTTACTTCTGTTATTTTATCATAAAACTCCAGAAGGTTTGTGACACAGGATTTGCCTTCCGTGAATCCGTGCTGGTTGGCATTTATACTCCTGTTCCGTTCCAGGTGCTCCACCACTCTCCTCCTGATAATCTTCTCCATAATTTTGCATACTATACACGTCAATGACACAGGTCTATAGTTTAGTGCCTCTTTTCTGTCTCCTTTTTTGAAAATGGGAACTACATTTGCTGTCTTCCATACCTCAGGTAGTTTCCCAGTTTCCAGGGATGTGTTGAAGATTGTGGTAAGTGGTACGCACAACATATCTGCTCCCTCTCTAAGGACCCATGGAGAGATGTTGTCCGGTCCCATTGCCTTTGAGGTATCGATGTCCCTTAGCAGTTTCTTCACCTCCTCCTCATCTGTATGTATGTCGTCCAACACTTGTTGGTGTATTCCTTGTTGGTGTCCCCATCTGGTCTGTCCCCCCAGAGTCCTTCCTGTCTCTACTGTAAATACTTCCTTAAATCTCGTGTTGAGCTCCTCACATACCTCTTGATCGTTTCTTGTGAGTTCTCCACCTTCTTTCCTCAGCCTTATCACCTGGTCCTTGACTGTTGTCTTCCTCCTAATGTGGCTATACAGCAGTTTCGGGTCAGATTTGACTTTCGATGCTATGTCGTTTTCATACTGTCGCTGGGCCTCCCTCCTTATCTGCGCATACTCGTTTCTGGCTCTTCTACTAATCTTGTTTTCCTGGGTCCTATGCCTCCTGTACCTTTTCCATTCACTGTTGCACTTAGTTTTTGCCTCCCTACACCTTCGGGTAAACCAAGGACTCGTCTTGGTCTTCCTATTATTTCTGTTTCCCTTGGGAACAAACCTTTCCTCTGCCTCCTTGCACTTTGTTGCCACATATTCCATCATCTCGTTTACTGATTTTCCTACCATTTCTCTGTCCCACTGAACCTCCTGCAGGAAGTTTCTCATACCTGTGTAGTCCCCCCTTTTATAGTTTGGCCTGTCCCCTTCAGTTCCTGTTACCTTCTCCACTTGTAACTCTACTATATAGTCAAAACTCAGAACCACATGATCGCTAGCTCCAAGGGGCCTCTCGTAAGTGATGTCCTCGATGTCTGAACTGCTCAGGGTGAACACAAGATCCAGTCTTGCTGGCTCATCCTCCCCTCTCTCTCTGGTTGTGTCCCTGACATGTTGATGCATGAGGTTTTCAAGTACCACATCCATCATCTTGGCTCTCCATGTTTCGGGACCCCCATGTGGCTCCAGGTTTTCCCAGTCGATCTCCCTGTGGTTGAAATCGCCCATTACCAGTAACTTTGCTCTGCTCGAGTGAGCTCTTCTTGCCACCTCAGCCAGTGTGTCCACCATCACCCTGTTGTTTTCTTCGTACTCCTCTCTTGGCCTCCTGCAGTTCTGTGGTGGGTTATACATCACTCCAATGACTACTTTATGTTCTCCGGACTGAATTGTACCTACAATGTAGTCTCTTTCTCCAATCATGTCCATGCCTTCCATTTCCTCAAATCCCCATTGG